>NC_085032.1:5872283-5923450 GCF_963692335.1 Osmerus eperlanus | reverse complement strand
AATTCCAGGAGGATTGTGGATATAGCTAGCTGGTGCGTATAACAGCGCCGGCCACCTCAGACAACATTTCATATTCCTCTCAGCTTCCCTCCGCACACAGATAATGCGAAACACGTTACATCTATAAGTTCACGTTTTCAATGAAAGAGGCATAGTAGGTTTTCCTCCTCCCCACCTCAAACAGATCATCCTACAGGCTCTTTTGATTCTGGACTAAACTCAGGAAACAGTGAAGACATTATTATCTGTTATGAAGTCTTCTTGAACAAAGGCCCAGTGTTTCTGAGGCTGAAGACGAGCTGGCTGTCGTGCTCTGAGAGATTAGACCTGATTGGTTACAGCACCTGTGAGCTGTCTGAGACCCCCTGAAACCCCCTCTACTGCACGCAGCTCTGGCCCGGACAAGAGGCCGCTGGGTCGGGCTGGAGCGGGCGTCTGTGGAACTGATACTCCCGGTTCGAAGGCTCACACGCACGGTCTTAGCCTTGGGTTGAGAACGGCCGCTTGGCGTGATTTGGGGTCTTATTCTTGTTTTCCTTGCCCCGAGCCCCCCCTCTCTCCGCATGTTCTTTTTCAGTGAGCCCGGCCTTATGGCGAGATCAAAGGCGTGCCAAACAGTAGTCAAAGTGTGAGCGTGCCACACTTGGCCTTGTTGTGTCTGCACTGTTAAACCCCCTGTTAGGAGCGGGGGGGAGGGGAGAGGGCGGGGAGGGAGGGGGGGGATTGAGGAATTCCTGAGTGCACTTCGCACAGGGGGCGAGAGAGGCGAGGAGAGGCTGTCTATGTGTGAGTGTGTGTGTGTGTGTGTGTGTATGTGGTGTGTGTTGTCTGTACTTGTGTTTGTGTGAAGAGAGGGCTGAGTGGACACAGGGGTCAATCTTAATCTAGTATTACTCTCATTTAGAGACCCAGACTCGTGGAGATCTATTTCAGTAGCCGTACAGTATCACACCAATATCCACACCGTTTGACATGATTCTATCAAACGAGACTGTATGAGAAGATGGGAGACAGAGAGAGACAGAGCGAGAACAAGGGGACAGAATAACAGAGAGAAAGAGAGAGAGAGACAGACAGACAGATAGAGACAGACAGACAGAGAGAGAGAGAGAGAGAGAGACAAAGAGAGAGACAAAGAGAGAGAGAAAAAAGAGAGAGAGACAAAGAGAGAGAGACAGAGAGACAGAGAGAGAGAGATAAAGAGTGAGAGAGAGACAGAGAGATAAAGAGTGAGAGAGAGATAAAGAGAGAGATAAAGGAGAGAGAGAGACAGATAAAGAGCGAGAGAGAGATAGAACCACGTGAAGTAACAGGACAACAGGGAGCAGTGGAACATCCACCCGGACACCCCAGCCTCTTCCAAACAGGCCAGATGTGGAAATGAAAACAAACGGTGCAGATGGGGACAAAAGAAAGAGACAGAGAGAGAGAGAGAGAGAGAGAAGAGAGAGAGAGAGGGGGAGAGAGAGAGAGAGAGAGAGAGAGAGAGGCTGCCGGCGAGCCTCGGAGAAAGAATGTGGGAAACATGGATCCTCACCAGCCCGGTAGACAAAGTTGGCCTCGGCCTCCGAGGACGAGGGCGAGAGCAGCTCGTCGTCGTACTCGTTGGAGCTGAACGAGCCGAGTGGTTCCTCTTCCTGGCGTCCATGACGGCGTTGGCCACCATCACGTGACGCAGCGAGTCGTTGAGGTACCGGTGCAGCAGGCTGCTCTTGTATTTGGGCGGAGACACGTAGTCCTCGGCCAATGACGCCTCGCGCCTCGCAGGGCCCGGGCCAATCCCCATGCCCGAGCCCTCCTTTTTGATGACGCTCTGGTACATGGGCTTGCTGAATTCGCTGGCGCCCGTCTGTGTCCGAGGCGGGTTGTCCCCGTCTGCGCCAACAGGGGGCGCCGCCATGGAGGAGGGAGAGAAGGAGAGGGCCAGACTCAAAACAAATGCCAACATACTTGGGTAGGATTTCAAATGGTACTGTGATTTCAAATGGTCTGCGAACGAAAGTCTTGTAATCGCACACCCTCCACTGCGGCGAACAGGAACGTCATGAAACACAAACGTGGGGAGAGGCTTGGGGTTTAAGATTGAAGGTGGATTTGGGGTTTTTTTTCGCGTTAAGAAAATATTTCCTTTGGCAAAGGGGTGGAAAAGAGCAGGTCGGGATTGGCTGATCCGGCGGGGATTGGCTGATCCGCATGAGGGTCTGGTGGGGAGGGGGGTGGGGGGGGGGTGAGGGGGTGATGAGGGAGGGAGGAAGAACTCATTCCCTCTGCCCTCAGGCTGACAGAGCCACTGCGAGCCGAGTGAAGACTTCAGCCATCAGATTCGAGGCGCATTAGGAAACCATAACGGATGGGAGCCCATTTCCTCCCCCATCAAAAACATATTGATCCCATTCTCTACCATTCTCGCTTTCCTACTCTCCTTTTCCCCCTCTCTCTGTCTCAATCTCTCTTTCTCCTTTCCCCTCTCTCTCCCCTTTCTCTGCCTCGCCCTCCCTGTCTCTCCGCAGCTGAAATAAATAATTTCCAGGGAGCTCTGCGGCCGAGATTGAATTAAAACATTGGCCCCTTACCTGATGAAAGAAAATACAGCAGATAAAACATGGCGCTGAAAAAACGGAGCTCCTCTCGGGAGGGAAAATCAAGACGAGCTCGCAATAGATACTGTCAGTGCCAAGCCTGGAATTGGTAATTTGGCAGGTCGGACTTTTGATTCAGTACCGGCCAAATTATAATTATGGCTTCTACATATTAGAAACACATGGACATATGTTTGCATTCCTCCCCAAGCTTCCAGGGACATTTTGGGGCTGGAAGAGGAGGGGGGGGGGGGGGGGTCTGTGTTCAATAGAACATCACCTCTGATGGGGGGGGGGGGGGGGGGTTGGGGCAAACCCTGCAGCGACATGTAAACAAGCTTGGCAAAGCTACTGTACTGTGCTCTCCCTGAGCCTGGGACCACGACCTCTCAGTGCCTGGGGGGGGCGTCTGGGTCTCTGCCTTGTCGTGGTCCGATTTGAGGGGCGTCCCGTTGTATTTGACGAGGAAGGAAAAGTACAGCGAATCCACGATGGCCTTAGTGCTACACTGTGCTGAAGGTCAGGGAACTTAGAATGAGACTGTAGGTGACTTGAAGATATGGGAGAGAGAGAGAGAGAGAGAGAGAGAGAGGGAGGGAGGGAGGGAGGGAGGGAGGGAGGGAGTGAGGGAGGGAGGGAGGGAGAGAGAGAGAGAGAGAGAGAGAGAGAGAGAGAGAGAGAGAGAGAGAGAGAGGAGAGAGAGAGAGAGAGAGAGAGAGAGAGAGAGAGGATGAACAGCAGGCAGCGGGGAAACATCTGCAAACACTGTGCATTCCACCCCAGCCACAGTGGAGAGCGTCTCCTCCTCAAAGACATAATAGGGATCACAGAGTAACACCACAGCAGTGTGTGTGTGTGTCAGTGGAATAGACAGAGAAAAAGACTGTTTGGCAGTGAGAGTGCGTGCGTGTACGCGAGTGTGTGTGTCGGCGGAATACACCGAGAAAAAGACTGTTTGGCAGGGAAAGAGTGTGTGTATATATGCGGGTACGTACGTCAGTGTGTGACTGTGTGTATGTGTGCGCGTGTGTGTACAATAAATATACGGCTGACAGAGGCCCTCATTTCCAATTGCAGGCTGGGAGATGGGGGGTTAGCCAGGGCCGGGTCCTACAGACCCAGTGGGGTGTCTTAATGATCGTGTGTCACCGCCTGTCAGCCTCCATGTTTGTCTGTCACTTGGAAGCACTCATCATTTCTACCGCAGCGCATGTTTCTGCATAACACAGGCTGCCCTGGAGCTCCCTGGATACTGACACTGCAGGCAGAGGAGGGGGGGGGGGGAGTTTGGCTGACTTGTTTTTTTTTTTTTCGAATGGGGATTATGTACTATATGATGGATTTCTTACTGTGTAACACAGAAGAGAAAACAAGCCCCTTCGCTACTTGGATCATGGGGGATTTGAAGAAGGGAAAAGATCTTTGCTTTTCCTGGGGAGCTTATACAGGGATACAGGGTTAACAAAGACCAACAGTCCTTGGTGTGTGTGTATTTGCATATATTTGTGTGCGAGAGAGGGCGCGTGTGTCTTTATATGTGTGTGCGTGTTTATGTGCCTGTGTGCGTTTTTTACGTATGTATGTGGGTGTATGTCTATGTCTCTGTGCGTGAGTGTGTGTGTGTTTTGTGTATGTGCGTGTATGTTTATGTCTGTGTGAGTGTGTGTGTGTGTGTGTGCGTGCGTGCGCTTGGGTGTGTACCTTCTGAGCATGTTTCGTCGCTGCTGACGCTGAGTCTCTCGGCGTTGCCCTGACATACTTGTTGTACAGCTTGATCCTCAGCGCCCAGCTCAGGTCTGGCTGGCGCACTGTGTTCTTCAGACGCCGCCTGGCATTAGCAAACCAGTTAGAAACCTGGAAGGAGGGAGGGATAAAACGTAAGAGGGAGAGATAGAAAGAGAAAAAGAGTGAGGGGGAGAGAGAGAGAGAGAGAGAGAGAGAGAGAGAGAGAGAGAGAGAGAGAGAGAGAGAGAGAGAGAGAGAGAGAGAGAGAGAGAGAGAGAGAGAGAGAGAGAGAGCGAGAGAGAGAGAGAGAGAGAGAGAGAGAGAGAGAGAGAGAGAGAGAGAGAGAGAGAGAGAGAGAGAGAGAGGGGTGGAAAGACAAGCCGCAGCCAGAAGATCAGGGAGGAAAAGAAAATACAGATTGCTGTTATTGTTTTGATACCAAACACCTCCACATGCATGACAAAACAAAGACTATCCTTTATGAAAAGTGTCTGCTCTGTCTTCTCCAATCTCTGTTTACACATGTGTTTACACAGCGTATTGTGGCCTAGTGCACCGAGGTGTAACATACAGTAGTGCGGTGCAATATAGTGTAGCGTAGTCACAGTAGCACTAATGTAGCACAGAGTAGTATAGCAAAGTGTAGCGTTGTGTCGTGTACTATAGTGTAATGTGGTGTTGCTGATAGCGGTCCGCCCCGCTATCCGAGGCAGTGAACCAGAGCTGTGAGAAACATCCCAGACACTGGAGGGAAACAGGCTGCAGCAGCCAGACACACCACAGCATTCATCCAGCCTGTATCAAAGCTTTTCATGAAGACATTCAGGATCGTTTAACACCCCGAAAACGCCGCGCGCGGGCCAACGAACGCAACGTTTCATTAACTCGCGTTCCAACCCGACTCATACGTCCTGCGTGCTTATTCTGGACGGAACAGCCCTCCCTCTAATAATACCGTTTTTTTTTCTTTTCTTTCCCCTTTCTTTTCAAACGCTGTCTTCGAAACGCAATAAAAGGATATTCAACCCAGCCCTCTCCATTTCACAAGAGACGGACACCATTAGATGTTATACTAGAATAACTTTTCATGCTCAATAGACTTCAAGCGGCTTATGAAGGGGCCTGCCGCCTTATGCTAGAGTACTTATTTTTTTCCGTATCTTTCGCTGCATTTCAATATCGTGTTTCTTGTTAACCCAGCCGGTCCCACCACCGGTCCCATCGCCTCGGCCCCGGGGTCGTGTCACACCGGGAGGCTTGGCGGAGCCGTCCGGGGCTGGTGGAGAGAGACCAGGGAGATGGAGCGGGAGACAGAGACAGAGAGTGCGTGTGCGTGTGTGTGTGAGAGAGACAGATAGAGGGATAAAGAAAGAGATGCAGAGAGAGGGATGAGAGATGAGAGAGACATAGAGAGAGAGAGAGAGAGAGAGAGAGAGAGAGAGAGAGAGAGAGAGAGAGAGAGAGAGAGAGAGAGAGAGAGAGAGAGAGAGAGAGAGAGAGAGAGAGAGAGAGAGAGAGAGAGAGAGAGAGAGAGAGAGAGAGAAAGAGAGAGATGGAAGGGCTCTCTGGCTAAAGAGCACTGTCGCTGGGCTAGTGAAAGTTGGCATACATGGTCAGAGAATGCAACCCACCATGTGCATCAAACTTCCCCAGTCAAACCCACTGCCTCGCCCAGTGGCATAAAGAACAGACAGACAGCTAGCAGGCAGGCTAGCTGCAGCAACACAACCTTTGACCATAATGTCATCACCACAGGGTGACATAAGTATGGTGTTGGTCATGTGTGTGTGCATGCATGCACCAGGGCATGTGTGTGTGTGTGTGTTTTGTATGTTAAGCTTGAATGTAAGTGTGTATACTGTAGGCTGTCCAAAACATTCCTTTGTGCTGTTATCACCCTCCCTAAAACAAAGGGCTTCATTAGGACCAAAATTAAGAACAGATTATGGCGGCCATGAAGGTAGCTCCAGAAATAGACACCATAGAGAGGACCATACTATAATGCGTCTGTAGCGAAATATTAACACCAGACGGACACACAGGAAGCACATACGGAGGATATGACTTATCTATTATGCTCTTCTCTGGGTTTACCAGACAATGGAAGTGATTAGGAGAATTATTATTACTATAAGATTACTAAAATCGGGAAAAGAAACGATGGTGTTTCAACATATTCTAAGTCTACTTATTAAATAAGCAAAAATGATGTAGACATACAATTGTTCAGGAACAAAATTGATATGTAACAAGTTACATGTAACATAAATAACCTAAATGGGCCTACACACACACACACACACACACACACACACACACATAGAATGATAATATAGAGATAGTTTAAGCATGTATTTGTCCTCTTATGATTAGACTAGCCAGTTAAGAATGGTTGAATAAAGTAAACAAATATATATGATAAATAAATTCATAAATAAATACATAAATTACAAATATTAAAACTGAGATATGTAACAGTAAACGTATAGCCTTCTGATGAGGGAGATTCCTTACCTGGACCAAGGTCATTTGAGACCCCAGAGCTAGCAGTATTTTCTCCGTCTTTGTCGGATACGGGTTGTCTCTGTGCTTGTAAAGCCACTGCTTCAAGGGTCGCGCCATGTCCTGTAGTGCCTGACGCTTGTGTCGCACTTTACCGCCGTTTGGACGGCCCCTGCACGACAGGTGGACATGTGCGTCACATAAACATGTTAGTTGTGGGTAAAATGCATTTATAAAACCAGATTCTAGAAATAAATACTAGTGCACATGTATCCATATTGTCATGACATTAGTCTTTTGACTATGATTGGTGAAACACGTTGGCACATTTGCATGATATTAGGCCTCATGTCAACTTCTTAGCATATACGCAAGACAGACTTAACGTTATACATAGACCCTACTTTGATGTAGAGTATCTCAAATTCAGAGCAAGAACACATCTGAAACCAATACAAACCCTGTGTTGGCCTAAGCAACACATTCGTCTTTCCCATCGCCCAATCATTAAATGTTATTCGGGGTTTAATTGTGTCAGTGTGTCTGAGTAGAACTATTTCCATTGTGTTGCCTTTCTATTTCCATTTACTTGAAACCAAGTGAGAGACAAACTACACGAAAACAGGCAGAGTCACAAGTCATGACACGTAAAATGACCATTGGCAGTACGCAATTTTCTCGCCAAAAGGAGCTATAATTAACTCGGAGGAGAGAGGCGTTTTATTGGATGCTTGTTTTCTTTGCTTGGTTTTTCATCCCGCAAAGCACGAACACGTTGCAAAAAAGCAAATAATAACATTCAATTTCACACCCACAGGAGATGTGTCTCAAGGTTCAGTGAGTGAAACATTACCTCGGCAGGATATGCGTAAATCTTTTTACTTCGTGTATAGGCTATACAAAAGCCTACAGATATATAAAAACTCAATTTTTATACTATCAAAGTTATTTCGCTACAGTCTCTCACCTGGTGCATCAGTTTCCAAACCTGTAGATGTCACTATGGCGCTGTGATATTACCGTGCAATCTTCCTCCGAGCGCAGTCAGACTGCAGATGTAACATCATTTTCTTCTAACCCCGAGTCTGCCTGGGGTTCATGTTCTACTAATATTTTCCTTGTAATCTAGATCTGTATGAACATCCTAAATAACGTTTTACTCCCTGTTCTGAATTTTGGCGACACACACCGCACACACACTTCGTATTTATATTAATATTCTTAATTAGTAATGATATTCCCCCTGAAGCGGCACCTTACGTTCATTGTGTTATGCCTCGGTTTCTCCTTACACACACACACACACACACACACACACACACACACACACACACACACACACACACACACACACACACACACACACACACACACACACACACGGAGTAGTTCAATAACTCCGACTCAGACGGTGTTGGTGTGTAGGATGTTTGCACAAGTTGACTCGAGTTTCACACAGCATCACGTTTGATTCGATGTTGGGACACATCCAACCCTATAAGGGACTACTGTAGCTCACAGTCTGTAAATAACTTGAGATAGCCAAGGCCTACGTGTTGAGAGTAAACACTACGGGCAATCCTGCTCAGATTAGAGGCACATAACATGTGACATGATTTTTCTATTTATCCCTCTCCCTCTGAAAAAACATACGTGATTGACTCGACCACACATGGAGTTAAAGGGCACATTTATTTATTGAGAACAGACGGGTACGTGTTTTAAACACGCTACCGAACACGGGCGACCTAGATATTAATCTCGAGATTATCAACGGCCAAATCTAAACCAGGTTGAACTGGCAAATATTAATTTCCTGCAATTCTCTAAAACAATAAGATTATGTTGCACTTGGGAGAAATAAAAAATGTAGAGGTTTTTTTCTGATTCTTCTTCTGATCAGAATAATTGAAATGCATTGAATTATTTGATTATATTGCTGCAATTAGATATTTTACAATTACTTTTTATTATACTTTTAAGAGCCTGAAATACATGTTATTTATTATATGGTGCGTTTGGGTGCTTGCGTAATTACGCATATAGACCCTCACTTGGAAGACATTTTCACCAAGGACCATTGCAAGGAAAATCTACCACGCATTTTTTTGTATTGATATATTGGGACCTGTGAATTACAACGTCTGCAGAGTGGTTGGCGACGGAGTTCCGCTTTAATGATCCGATCGGATTTATGGAAACCAATATGTATGTATCCCACCTCCTACGGAAGTAGCAGATATAAAAGTTGTCTACCGAGTTGAAACTTTTACATGGATCACATACCCTGGTCTCCTGTGTCTGATGGCGTTGTTGTCCTTGATTGCTTGATTGCTTGAGAGAAGATCTGAGTGCTGTCCGTCGATCACCTCTAGATAATTTCTGCTGCTCCTTTCCACCTCCTTCGCCTTCTCCTCAAACAGGACCTGGCTGCTCAGTTTGTTAAACACGATTGTGTTCATTTTTGGTTCTGTATTCCTCCGCGTTATCTCTGCGTAAAAGTGTCTCGAGGAGTTGGAGTTTATCAAAGCTGCCACTATATACTGGTGTCCTTCCTGCGAAACAAGTGGAATATGCATGTTCACATGATAGACAGATTATCAAGAATCAGGTGGATGATATTAATCCAATGGCTCTGCAAGTTTAAGAAGCAATGCGTAATTATTAATGATGCCTCCTAATCACCGAATGTTTATTGGACAACGTTCCCGTCCCAAATGTTGATTTAAGGTGTGAACGGTGAAAGAAAAATAAAATACACACATTCGTACAACACACTTACATGACTATGACTAAACTTCAATTTCAGTCATTACGTTCGGCTTGCTTATAATAAAGATCATTAGGCCTTATGAGACGTCAAGAATAAGAGAAATAGATGATACACTAATGCCGCTATCAGTCTAGCCAAATGTCTTAGGCTACTCGTGCGTAATGTTGCCATTCCATTCCACGCTATTCTTCTCCAAAATGTGTGTCTACAAAGCATTCATTGCCACCGCATGTTGGTATAAAATATCTAGTTTAGACAAAAATCACCGAGGTGAATTTCTAATGTTCATTTAGAAAAGAAATTAAGACACGCGAAAATAAGTTTATGTTCCATAGCCTACTTTTGGATACACTACTGTTATACGAGTGATTTATAACAAAAATAATGTGTGGTTTATATGATTACAAGTCACGGGTTACAGTTCGAACTACCGTTCCATCTCTATGTAACACCGTTGCCAGACAGCACATGTTCTATGCAGATAACTTTTGAGACGTTTTTCTTTTGACATCGGTGTCAGCAACCAAAAACACTATAACAAAGTAGGATCTCTGTGGGTTACCTGTTCAGCGCCACTCCCGCGTCTCTATGTTGTGTATAATCCTGCTTCCAGTTGCCCATTCCCTGCTCACATGTTCCCGTTCTAAAATCCTGAGCTGAAACCACACGAACCGCGGTCGCCTCTCCGCTTTATTCAGCGGCATGAGATTCCATTCCCCGGAATCTGAATATGTCACCCTTCTCATGTTTCCTAGCACACTGCCTCAGCCTGCGAACATAAAGTTAATGTTTTATGCCTGTTCCTCGGCCCGCGCAAGCGGGGTATCGGAGAGCGCTGTAGTGTTTTTTTTCTTCTGTCCGCCACGATTGGGCTCTATACGCACTATGCAGTTTATGTAGTGCATACAATAAAGTTTAGACCAAAGTCACATTAAAAACTTTTATAAAGTACAGAATACCTATCTATATCGTTGGCTTGGTTTTGGTTTCGGGTGCCTCATTTGAATGGCAAGTGTGTGCAGGTGCTATCAAAATGCAAGTCAATCTGATCTGGTCATCGTCGACATTTTATCAAAAGTTCACAAGATCGTGTCATTTGATTTCCTTTTTTGTCATGTTTTGTTTATTGTTTTATACTTTTACATGTTTATACGCTCTTTCAGAAGCTGCATGAACTAATAAATCAACGTCTGAAGAGCTCATTTACCAGCAACAATAACCATTATAAAAGGCCAAGTTTGAAATGACTGCTTTTCTATCTTTGATTCCTTATGGAGACAAATCAATTTACTGAAGTAGCCTGCGCTATAAATCGACTTTCCCAAACTGTTAATTGACAGTGACATTTAGAAAAATGTCACTTTTATAGCTTATAGCTAACCCGCTGATTACCGCTGATGAACCCTCTAATTCACTGTAATTCCACAACTTGTCGAATTTAGGCTGGCTATGAGTCACAGATCTTGAACTCCTCAGCTGTGTTCTTTTGGGGTTTATCCAGGGTAGTGATTCGAAAGTACGTGACTAAGCAGAATTCCCAAATGCAGGTTTAGAGACCCATGTAATTACTGTTTATTTGTGTTTATTTTCATTTAATAGGGGAAGAACTCTTTTTGCAAATAGTTTGGGCTAACACGCTATGAATGACCCACTCATGTAATCACTTTAATGAAGGTTTTGGTTGGTTGGTTTGTTTGCTAAAGTTATATGCTACAGTATATCTCACATTTCTTGCCTTTTTTTATTTTTTTACTCCTGACTTCCCTTCACCTACTGTGACCCCAGACCTTATCTAAACCATCAGGCTCAGCCAACATATCCCAGCCACTCAGGATATAAAAGGCATAAAGGCCTCTTCAGCAACATCTGATTAATCTTAATATACCCATTACCATTTAAAACCTTTAGGTCTGTCGCGCTCTTTCACTATATATTTTAAGATGTGTTTTTTCCCCCTGCAGCCTTCTCTTCCTACGGTATTAAAGTATGTCTGTGCTGTATTAACGGATTTTGAACAGATAACTTCCTAGCATGAATCTTGAAGACTTCAATAGAGGAAGCATAGTGAGTATATAAAGGTTGCGATTGTGGAGACTGGTATAGGCATGCAGAAATATCTGTAGAAGTGCTCGGAAGGGTAGCATTGCTACACAGCACAGCAGCCATAGTCCTGTTTTCAGCCCCTGAGGAATACTCAGACCTATCTGTGTAAACTCAGGAAGAAGTTGGAGATTCGGCAAGAGGTCAAGACAGCTTCCTTGTTTCTTTTGTCAACTATCACAGCGCTATCTCCCTTGCTGTCTGCTTGAGAATGCCCTTGTCTGTGGTTTTAGTACAATTGTCAAAACACACTATGATTCTTGGGACTCTATGAGCTACAACTCTCTCTATATCTAAACAGAATGGATCCTCTGAGACACATCCTGGTGACCTGAACCCATTGACCGAACACAAGCTTCATACAATCTTCAGATTGCACAACATACATATTTTAGGCTTTGGGTTTCAGTCTCTCTAGAGCTGTGATAGACAATGTTGACTTACAAAGACATGTTATTTCAGTTTTTTATCAGCAATGCCAAGCAGATAAAGGTAACACAGTGTAACCTAGGTACAGCAAGATGTTACAGTATTGTTAACTCTCTAGGATGGGATTTCTCTGTGGTAGTTCATCAACCACAGTGATTTAGCTCACTGCAACAAAGGCCTATGTTTGTTGTTGTTCTCTGATTGGCTCATTCATCTGCCACTCATCCCCTCCACATGCAGAGAAATGAATCTCTCTGTGGTTTGGCCAAGAGGGAGTGAGGAGTGTTTGCTATTACGCTTTTATTTCTCCACATTCATTACATTCATGTTTTCCCCTGGAACAACAGACCTCAGATTTAACACAAACTGCAGCTCTAACTGCATCTGCTTAAAGAGACAATTAAGTGTTTATGTGTTAAAAATAAAACACCCCTCACAGGACAGACGCAGAAAGCCCTGGGAGGAGCCCGGTAAAGATGTTTTACACCGCGCGACGAAGGAGCAGACAGGCAGACTGCTGTTGCGTCTCACCTTATTTCACACACTTATCGTGAATTTCGAAAGCAGATGGGTCACGTCAGTGACGTGAACAAAAAATCAGCCATTTCTATTGGGGATATAATCCGTCATTCAATGTGTTTTTGGACATTTGGGCCATTATGTGAAATTACTATTACGTCAACACCTCAACAGCAGTAAAATCGAAATCTTTAAACCCCCAGGCTCTGCTCTTCCCTCGGTGTCCTAATCTATCCTCCATTTACACTGAAATTTTCACACCAGAATGGGCTTTAATTTGTCCATGTAAACTAAGAGCTTCATAGCAGAGGCCACTTTGGAAGCCACAAACATTTGTTCAAATCATTGCATCCTTTTCGTGGAAAATGTGAACGTCTAATGGTTGTGGAACAACTGCTGTTGTAAAACTGTTCTAAAAAGGTTTCATTAGCATTTTCGTAATGACTTGAGACATTAGGGATTCGAATCAGAGGTTTGAATATGAACGGTCTTTCCTCAAAGAAGTTGAACAAGAGTTTGAACTAGAGTTTGAAATGGAGAGTAGATGAGGTGAGAGTTTTAGGGGATAATTGTAATTGTGTGGACACCCTAATTCCATCCCATCACTCCTGGCCTCATGTATGGCATGGCTGTCTAAAAATACACATATTTCTCATTAATGAGTCGTCATTACTCCACTGGGAGCAGATGCCAGGTACCTCTTTAGTTAGGATAAAGACAGATGTTTTTCACATTATAAATGTTTGTTCATACGTATTACTACATAGTTGGAATTACATATTGGAATTCCTCAGTTATTAATCACAGGCTCCATAATTCTTTGCCTCATTTGTCTTTTTGGAGTGGGCGGTGGAGTACGTCTGGAGTGTTTGGGAGTGCTTGGGTAGGCTGACAGCGGAGGTCTGGGCCTTCGCTCTGTGTGATGCACAGCGTGAAGGGGAGAGGACACTCATTAACGTCAGCATCCGAGCAGGAGAAACGCAGCCAACGGAATGAGGGCTCGGGGAGAGCGTGATGCGACGGGCGGGTGATGTAACAGCACCAAGGTGGAAGCTGATTGGACACACCGACAGGTTGAACCACAGCAATGAATCGCTTCTCGTGTCAATTCCAGGTAAGATTGACTGTTGGCCTTTGACGTCGTCTCCAAACAGCACCGTCGCTTAAGCGTTGAAAAGGGATAGAGAAGCACCAACCTTGATATGCGTGTCCAGTTGGATTTCGTCTCTCTTAATACCTTGCTGTTGATCTGTTGATTTGGTGCTAGCCGGACTCGAAAGCACATGTCTTCCTGTCCGATCCAGAGTTGTGATAGCTTGCTGAGATCTCCACTGATGAAACCTCGAGGATAATATCATTGTTGGTGGATTGCCACGGGGAGCTTTCACGTTGGTTCGGAACCCAAAGGGGAAAAACCTGGCCGGCTTATGGCTCACAGCTGGGCTGGTGTGCGTTGGTGCCAATTCTTCCCTGCTGTCTGTGGAGCGAGGAGCTGGACGGGCGAGCGTCTTCCACAGAAAAGATCTCAGTCTGCGAGCGAGTCTGTGGAGAAGCCTGCAGTATCGTCTAGACACGATACACACACTAGACGACTGCTTTTCGAGTATTCTGAGGTGCGTCTCTGGAAGTATTCATTGCACATCCTTGATAAAGAGCTTTAGAGTGTATCCCCTAGTACTGTCGAGTACTACTTTACTAGATAGCCCTACTGTGTAACCCAGTAACAGTATGTTCTTTCTCCCAGTGAGCCACTGCAATTCCAACCGCCGGGGCAAAAGTTCAATGATGTGATCACAGTGAAAATGACACTTTTACTGACAAGACACCCCAGGTAATGGCTGAGGGATCATTCTTTTATACGTATCGCCCCCTCATTTCCTAATGCACTCAGCTTCTCTGGTCTGCTTTGTTGTAGGTAGGTTATCCTTCTGGGGTTGGTCCTCAACAGCCTGTAAAGCATACACGCAAAAGCCTCAGCTGTCATTACCAATGTAGGTATTATTAATATTTCAGAGGCCTTTATGGACACGTAACTCTTAGGGGCCTGAAACATGACCCAGACGTTGTGGTATTTGCTCACTCATTGCTCTGTTTATTTATTGTCCGGCCTGCTAGTTATTTACACTTTATGGATGAGAATGTCAGGATTAATTAAGGGCAATGAAACCGCCTTAAAAAAAAAAAAAAATGTCTTTAAAACCACTCTGTAACGCAAGTGCCATGACAAGAGAGTTGTAACCATTTAATAAATACAAATGTTTGAAGGAGTAGTGGAGAGTGAGGGCGCATGACCCCGCTGCGGGCTGGGGCAAGGAAACTGACAGCACTCGTCGGGCCGCAGTGAAAACTGCAGGAGAGCGCGACACGCTATGCTTTACACGCGACGCGCTACGCGCAGGCTCAGCAGGCCCAGCGGTGTGAGCGGCCTGTAATGATATAAAAGCTCATTTCCAGATTGAAAACAGAAGCCGTGTTCACTCTCTGCCCTGGCTACCGGCATTAGCGCTGCCGCCGGGTTGGGAGTGACACTGAGAGGCCCTTGTTTCTGGTGCGTGTTTTTAATGGCCGCGTCTCAGGCAAACGCTACGCAGCAGCTTGCTTAGGAGTTTTATATTGAAATGGCACTTTTTCTCTGAAGGGGACAGAAAGCCACTTCTGATATTTGGAATGAGCTTTTACAGTTCATTAGCTTCTCTATGAAATATTTTTGCTCATTGCCTGTGGAGATGTGGTGATTTTGAAATTATTTAAAAAAAACTTCAGAAGGGGAGCTCCAAAACTTAAAACAATTGAGCCAGTACCACAATATTTCTGCCTGGATTTTTACAGTAGACACAGTGAGCCCATAAAACAATCACCAGTGAGAAAGTCGTCACGACGTGAGGTGGGGTTGGACCCAAACGCAGGGGAGTCGGCAGGCATGGCAGAAATAAGGGTTTATTACAACAAAAAAAAAACGGGACACAGACAGGGTAACACACAGCGACAAAGGGTAATGCTAAGACAAAGAATGGACACAAAACAGGAGCCTAAATACACAAACAAGACACAGGTGGACACAATGAGACAGGGAAACACTAGGGCAGGGCAAAACCAAAAACAGCGGGGCACGGCTGTGGCCGTGACAGGACCCCCCTCTCAAAGGACGTCACCGGACGTCCCACAAGGCCGGAGCAGGTCCGGAGGTCGGCCCGGAGGCAGGGCAGAGGGCCGGGGCAGGTCCGGGGGTCGACCCGGAGGCAGGGCAGAGGGCCGGGGCAGGTCCGGGGGTCGACCCGGAGGCAGGGCAGAGGGCCTGTGGCCCGGAGGCCGGAGCAGGTCCAGGGAACCACCCGGGGGCAGGACAGGCACAGGGGACGGGCACAGGGGACAGGAGGCGCCTGGGAGCGCGGACGAGGGGGCGCGGACGAGGGGGCGCGGACGAGGGGGCGCCTGGGAGCGCGGGCGAGGGGGCAGGCTGCGGCCAGGAGTCCTCGGGCGGAGGAGGCGGCGGCCAGAAGTCCTCGGGCGGAGGAGGAGGTGGCCGGGGCACAGGGCAGGACCGGGGCTGGGGTACAGGGCAGGACCGAGGCTGGGGTACAGGGCAGGACCGAGGCTGGGGTACAGGGCAGGACCGAGGCTGGGGTACAGGGCAGGAACGGGGCTGGGGTACAGGGCAGGAATGGGGCTGGGTACCGGCGGCAGGTGGCCGAGACTCCCCGGCAGGAACAGCCTCGGTGCTCTGGGTGCTGGGCGGCACAACCTTGTTCGTCCGGGCGCAAGGCAGCACAACCTCAGGATGAGGCAGGGGCACAGGGCAGGATCGAGGCAGGGGCCCAGGGCAGGACCGAGGCTGGAGTCGGGGTTCGGGCTGGGGCTTGAGCCAAGGTAGGAACCAGGACCTAGGGTGGGCCCTCCGCTGCAGGCTTCGGGGTCCACCAAAGGCAAGCCGGGTCCCCATGAAAGGGTTCGGGGAACTCACCGCTGGGTCCAATTTGGGTCTTAGCATTCTGTCACGACGTGAGGTGGGGTTGGACCCAAACGCAGGGGAGTCGGCAGGCATGGCAGAAATAAGGGTTTATTACTCAAAAAAACCCAGGACACAGACAGGGTAACACGCAGCGACAAAGGGTAATTCTAAGACAAAGAATGGACACAAAACAGGAGCCTAAATACACAGAAACAAACAAGACACAGGTGGACACAATGAAACTAATGAGAACTCAACGAGACACAGGTGAAGACAATGAGACAGGGAAACACTAGGGCAGGGCAAAACCAAAAACAACAGGGGGGCACGGCTGTGGCCGTGACAGAAAGTACTTTCTGTTCCACCAAACTGAGAACAACACACTATGAGTAAATATCCAGACCCACCATTAAGTCTCATGTGACATCCTAATTAAACCCCTCGGCCCATAGGTCGTGTCCGTCCGACTGATCTATGGCGAGAATCGTTCACCCGAGATTGCACGGTTGAAGGACGGCTCGGCTGTTGTGAGGCACCAGTTTAACAAACACCGGGGTGTGTCACGACTTTTGAAGCCAACACACTTCCTCTGAGAGGAACGTCGTGGACGAGGGATATCCCTTCCCTATTCCGGGCCCCTGGACGACGACGCCATGAAAAGGGATGGGAACTCCGCCGGCCGCTGGACAATGAGGTAGGGACCCGGACGTAATTGCTGCCTCTGCCGAGGCGTGGAGACACAACCTCTAATTTCCCGTGAATAATGTCCCGGGGCCGGCGGACCGGCCACAGAAAGTGGCAGTTTCCTTTCTCAGAAGGATTGTGGCTCTGCTAATACACTCTGAACTGTGGCTTTATGACCAATGGGCCAGAGGACTGCAACTCAGGGAGACTGGTCTCACTGTTTCCTCCCTGAAGCTTCCCAAACAGGCGTTGGAAACTCGAGCAATATTTCTTTATGGTAACAAGAGGCTTTAAAATGGTAAATCAATGGTCATCCAGATCAGAGCACCAGTTGGAAAGACATTGCGAAGAAGAGGGATATATCTTTCTCTTTTTAAGCTCTGTGGATAATGCTAAGCATGTTGAACTCCCAGGCTGTGCCTCTCCTTTCCTTTCATCCTCTCTCTCTCTCTCTCTCTCTCTCTCTCTCTCTCTCTTTTCTCTCTCTCTGTCTGTCTCTCTCTCTCTGTCCCTCTGACTGCTAAAACATGGAGTGCCTTGCACATCTCATAAATTCCTCTTCTTCAGTGGCACATGCAACATTTGTTTAATGATGTTAGCTATGCATATCCTTCCAGTCAGCAACCTCCAAATGGAGAGGGAGGGAGTGGCGAGAGACAGAGAAAGTGAGACAGAGTGAACTAATGATAACGGATTTCTCTTTGCTTGTTTAAGTTAGCTCTACCAAATGCTTTTCATTTAAACATTTCCTAAAAATCTGTTTTCAGACAGGGCATGTTTTTGAGGTTGTAATGCGTGTTCGCATGGAACGAGAGTGCCATTAATCACCCGAGATTTATTTGGTTTGAATTGCTCTAAGACAATGCCTTGCCTCAGTCCAGCTTCGACTTGCTTTCTTGGAAGGATTTGTCCACTCAAAGTAATCAAAGTTAAAGTTCACCCCCCCCCCCTCCATGCTCCTGCAGTAACCCTCAGTGGCAGCTGGGAATGCTTAAACATCTGAAGTTGATGAAGATCTCTGTCCACATATTTTGATGTTTTGCTAATTCTCCTGGGAAGATATTAATGGGGAAAAGTCCATTGAGTTCTAAAAAGGCTGTCTCTGGGAGTGGCCCCGAGGCCTGGACTGAGGAGCAGACAGGCGTACAGGCAGACGGACAGACAGACAGACAGACAGACAGAAGTTGGGCCAGTTCAGCATTGCATGCAGCTTGCTTGGTGAAACAATGGAAACTGACATGGCCTGTTTGGACTGGACACACTGGACACCAAACACGCTCTGCAGATTTCTGACACAGTCTACACACACAGCACTAGTCTAGACATCTATTTCCATCTATTTACACATTCATGTAATCATTTGCAGAAAAAAAAGGATTCTGGGTATTGTTGTCCAGATGCCATACCGGTGTTTCAGGTCTGAGGTGGTCCCCTTGCCCACAAACTGTTATTTGTTTAGCTCGTTTTACAGACAAAAATAATGAGGACATTTTGAAAATATATTGTTATCATTATTTATAATGAGTAACTCTACCCATAATGCAACAGAAACACATATTAAGTCAATTGGGACTAATAAGGAGAATGCTCATACCAATTACATGTTTAAATTCATATTCACCCACATATGTTTTTTCCAACCAACATTCTATTGTATTTCCCAAAGTTACGATCAAATCCTGCCCATTTACGTCAACGTTGATTGAATTTATAACTATTGTTTCACATTTACTAGAATATCTTGAACGCGGACAAACAGAAACTCAACCAATAGATACAGTAATGACCGAGATGAACAACAAGTCATTATTACATTTGTCTGTCTGCCTAGTGGAAGGTAGTGTGTGTGTGTGTGTGCGCGCGTGTCTGTGTGTGTCTGTATTTGCGCTTTGTTCGTGTATTTCCCCATGTTGGCTTGACCTGAGGAGCTAACACAGCCAGATGTGGGGCCTGCTTAGGTATCAGTGTCTCTGGTGGATTACATAAGGCATGTAACTGGAGTGGAGGGTGCACTGCTTAGCTCTCAGGAAAGTGCCGGGGCACAGGGAGACGCAAAGAGGAGAGGGAAGTGTTTAATTGGTATTTTCAAATCAGGCACCGCAAAGCGACCAAAACCCAGCGCAGAGTCTGGCTCCAGTTTGGATTATATCGCCTAAACGAAATAATCGTTTCGGATTCAGGCGGAGGGAAAGAGAGAAAGGCTTCCTGCTATGGCTGAGGAGGAGCAGAAGATAAATATCCAGGCATCACTCACCACTCTGGGTTTGATTAGAATCCCTGTTATTGTGTAGAAGGGGGACGGCAGAGGGGAGAGAGTGTGGGCACGTTGACTGGCCTATATCTGTGCCCACACTGTGTCGGGGGTGGGGGTGGGGGGGGGGGGGGAAGAGGTCGACCTCAGGTCACAGAGAAATGAGAGGGAGGGGGACTGGGGCTGGGGAAGGTGGTGGGGTGTGTGTGTGTGTGTGTTCCTGCTTCCTGGTGCTGTTAACCGTATCGGGCCTTCTCATTGGCCATGGCCAGACGACGGATGTTAGCCACGCAGCCGGCCGCTGCTTCCTGGAGAGCCTCGTCAGTAGAGCCCATCATACCCATGAGGAGCTGGAGGGAGGGGGGGGGGAGGGAGAAGGAGGGCGGACAGGAAGAGGGAGAGAAGGATGAAGAGGACAAGGAGAGAAAAAGGTGGACAAAACAGAACGATAAAAGGGAGAGGGAGAGAGGAGAGACAAAAAGAGAGAGAGAAAAAGAGGGAATAATCTATTAGAGCAATTATCATACTGTTATTACATCCATCCTAACACACACACACACACACAATGTTGCTTAGGACATCTGTGTAGCCATTCAATGGTGATGAGAGTGAATTTTACAGTATCAATGATGAGGATGTGTGTGTATGAATGTGTGTGTGTGTGCGGGCGACAGAGTGCGTGTCAGCGAGCTTTGTGTGGGTCCTATTTTAACGGCGCTAACCATGCTGGGGACCGGAGCTCGAGCCCCAGGCACATGCCTGTGGACGTTTGCTCAGATGAAAGTGCCTGTCTAGCAGGCAGCCTAGACATTAAAAACCTGGGCACGAACCACAGCACTTGACAGAGTTCCACTAGTCAAAGGTCGGATTATATCCGACTATTACTGGGCTTGTATAATGGATCCATTTGATCTCATTACAGATCACGGTTTTACCCCATTTCCAGAAAATCCCTTCTTTGGGGAGGCATTCCGGGTTCCGTAAAATAATGCATTAAACTGCTTTTATTGTGCTGAGAGAGTTACTTATTATGCTGCCACACCATGTCGACTTGCAGACAAGCCTGCCAAGTACATACTGTGGTAGGGACAATCTAGGCCACTATGGTATCTTTGTTTGTTTTGATCGCGAGCGACTTAATCCAGCATCACATTTGTGGGCGGATGTACTTCCGAATGGAAGCACAACACTTTGGCTCAATGGATGTTCTAAATGTGCTCGCCGTGCGCTCCTTCCGCTGGATCTAAAACGGTGCGCCGTGGAGAGCTCTCGGGCCCCCGGCTTCGAACCAGCCCCAAGACTTTGCCAGTTTCACGTCGACGCCGAACCGTAGGGAAGACGAAATCTCTGAGCGCACCACCCGGTGGCCCTTCGTCTCCTACAACGAATGAAATCCAGTTTACGCCATCCAATGGCAACAGAGTCTCGTGTGAGAGTCATGCGGTAGAAATGCATGAACAAGTCTGTTTCAAGGGCTTCTGTGGGTTGTTAAAAAAAAAGGCTTTTTTTTGTGGAGCTACACAGTGTGTTAAACCAAGCTTGGGCGGTGTTTAAACAGCCTGCTGACTTTGTCCTTCTGTATTGGTGCTGAAATGACACATCCTTGGTGATCCTTTAAGAGGCGCAGCAAACAATATCGACACCGTGCTCGACTCACAAAGGAAATGAACCTAAGACCTTGGGCAAACCCTCTTTAGCACCTAAATCCCCCATTGACAAGATTCAGATCTATTTCATTAGGCAGTGGGCCTCCCAACCCAGTTTCCTATTATTCTGTCTGGCTCACAGCCCCCCCCGCCAGCCCCCCCACCCTGTCTCTTTTCATCTCTTAAACCCCCCCCCCCCCCCACCTCTGTTTTATTCACCCACACACACACTCCGGTACTCTCGGCTAACAAGCAGTGACATCCACGTCTATAACGTCCATTAACAGGGCAAACATCTACCGTATCGCTGACATCCCATCCAAGAGTGGGAGCGCTGGGCCTCGTCACTCAATACCAGCCCTGAAAGGCCCTCGCAGCCCTGCTGTAGGTTCACTCTCCTCCCGTAGGCACCCTATCTGCATGCATGCCTGGCCCCTGACAATTAGCCGTCACAGAGGTGCACTGGTTTCGGTCCCCTTCGTCCCCCCGCCCCCCTGTTTATCGTTGCCTTCATAATGCATGTCGGTGTGAAGCAGGGGTTGAACTCTGACACGGCCCGTGTAACATGCAAACTTAAAAGGCGGCCCGGGCACGTTTGTGTGGTTAGCCCAGCGCCTCAGACCGAGCAGAAAGAGGGAGAAGACATTCCGGAATGTTCTGGTCAAAGATAAACAGTGAAAGGAAAACAGATGAAAGATGAGGCTCGGGTCTTGTCTCGGCGTAAGCGGCGGGGACGTACCCCGGGCCGAAACGGTCGGCCCCTCGAAGAAAAAAAAAGCTGAGAAAATAACACGATCCCGGTCCTGCTGTCGTACGAGGAGAAACAAAACAAGGATGTTGGCCGATGGGGCTGTTAGCTTTTCCCAGTGCGCGAATGTCCAGTTTCACTGAAGACCTTTATGCGGCGCGGTATGTCGGTTCTCATACTGGGGTTTTTAAATAGCATCCAAAACACCTCTGAATAGCCAAAGTCATATCCACAGGCTCCAGAAAACATGCAGCCTGCTCGGACAAGTGTCTTTTGTGAAAAGAGAGGATGCCTGAGAGGTGCCAGAGGCAGGGTTTTGGCCAACCTCAGAGTATGTTATTCAGACCTGGCCAAATAAGGTCTCCCCTAGCGCAAAGCTAGGCTAAGATAAGCGTGTCTCTCTCTTCCACCCCCATCCCCCCCCCCCCCCCCCGCCCCCTCCTCTCTCTCTCTCTCTTCCCCCTCCCAGCTGGGATCTCAAAAGACTATAATACGCCGCTTGTTAAGATATTCCCCCGACCGTGGTAACACGAACTCCCACCTCCCCCTCGAAAAAGTCGATGAGGAGCCTGAGGTTTTTGCTGTGCATGTCTGAGGGACTACCAGTCCTGACCTCCGCGAAGGGAACGGGGGGGGGGGGGAGAGAGAGAACCAGGAACACCCCCCTTCCAGCCGTGCGTTTCTGGCCGTGGGGTGAGGGGGTTGGTGGTGGTGCCGGGGGGCTGCTGCAGATCGTTGCCTACATGCACACATCCCCATCACACGTGGATGTGTCACGGTGTTAAGTGCGCTGGTTCGGGGGCTGCCGCTTCCTGTGCGCGAGTCTGGGTTTGAGATCGGCCCAGACCCGCAGCGAAAGCGCCCCAGCCTGGGCCTGAGAGCCATTCCAACCCCCACCCCCCCACCCCGCGTTCCCATGTTCCAGGCTCCTGCGGCGGACTTTGGGGCCAACAACACAAACAGGCAGCGGCGTTTAGCCGAGCTGTGGGGGGAAGTTACTGAGGGAAGTCAAGGTAAACAACGTTCCCTACGGCCTTCCCCGAGCCAGCGGCCGTTTAGCTGCTGCCCTCTCAGAGAGAGAGGGAGAGGGGTGGGGGTGGGGTGGGGGGGGGGGGGTAGGGGTGGGGGAGAGAGAAGCAGTGTTCAAATCAATGACTTTGGTCCGGCCCGGTGGAAAGATTCGCTGCAAGACGTTTAAAAATAAATAATCTGTTCCAGCGTCTAGAGGAGAGCTGGACATTCCTCTAAACAGACGTTTGACTCAGATCCGAAAGGCCCAACTCCGAAGACCCCCGAGGACCTCGGCTCTGCAGTAGCAGAGCTGGTCCTGGTGGCGTGAGGGCCGGCGGGATCGTCTGCACGCCGCGGCCACACACTGAAACCCTGTTACACACGGAGCATGACTAAAAGGAAACTTCAGGAATATTTGGGGGGTGTCGTCCCGTGTTGTGCGCCACGGTCTGGCTCTTGTCTCGCTCGTCCTCAATCTGTGTAGTCTTTGCAGAACCCCCCCCCACCTCACACCCACCCACCCCTCCTCCTCTCCCCTCTCTCAGCGCGTAACACAGAATAACGAAAACAAACATTACCACGGTCCCAGAGCTAACACAGGTCCTCATGGTAACAACAGAGCGAATGCTTTTCTCATTTCGATTCCCGTCCCGACCTGAAAGACGCCCCAGGAGCAGGCAGAGGCCGGTGGGTAAAGAAACACCTCCGCGTGAAAAACATCCAGTCATTGTCATCGGCCGTTTTGAAATGAACATCAATGTCCCTCGCGAAAGCCTTTCTCATGAAAGAGCCTCTTTAACATGGCATGCTGGGTAAAGCTGTCCCAACGGGATTGATAGTTTCAGCAAACAATCGGCCGTGCTCTGGAAGCGATGTCAAGCAAAGAGGGAGGCATGTTGATTCTGCATGAGGAATGAAGCGCACCCGTATATAACTGTGAGATACCAAGGGTGGATGTTAAAATCAAACGGGGGGTAGGGGCGCAATTCGTCTTTGACACCCCTCCCCCCCGTCCCCCGGGTGCACACTTCCTCTGGGAAAGAGGCGGCAAGGTGTCGCTCCTGAACGGGGCTGGTGCACAGGGGGCCCGCCTCGCTGCGTCGGAACAGCCAGGGGACAACTGACCGCAGCGCGCCGCGAGCACGCCGAGCGGCCGACGCCGCCGAGCGCCCGGCGACCAAATGAAAAACGGGTCGCTCCGCAACTCTCAGGACACAGCCACCCCACCCTCCGAAACTAACCGTTTCGAAATCAGTGAGGCACTCGAAAACGACAAAACGAAACGCTTTTGGAATACTTTGGAGGTAAAGTGTCCCGTTCTGTCTGGTTCGTTTCCGTGCGACGTTACACAACGTTTCAAGCTTCTCTAATAATAATTCTGAAATGGCAGCGACGCAATGAACCTGTATTTGGATATTTTAGAGAGAGAGAGAGAGAGAGAGAGAGAGAGAGAGAGAGAGAGAGAGGAGAGAGAGAGAGAGAGAGAGAGAGAGAGAGGGAGGGAGGGAGGGAGGGAGGGAGGGAGGGAGGGAGGGAGGGAGGGAGGGAGAGGGAGAGGGAGAGGGAGAGGGAGAGGGAGAGGGAGAGGGAGAGGAGAGGGAGAGGGAGAGGGAGAGGGAGAGGGAGAGGGAGAGGGAGAGGGAGAGGGAGAGGGAGAGGGAGAGGGAGTTGGAGTTCACTAATGTGTTTTCCAGTGTAAAATACTTTCTTTTCAATGCTTAATTTCCTCTGCTCTGCTTAGGGGACTGTGCTATACACCATTAACAGTACAGGGGAGGAAAGTTACTTACTGAACAGAACTCAGGAGAGTGGAGCAAGGGATCAGAGGAAAATCCTTAGGATTCGTTATAGTACCAGTGGGTGTACATGTTTGGAGAGTTTCTCAATGGTAGAGAAAAGGATATTTGAAATACTGTTGCAATAATACAGGAGGCAGGTCTTGAGTTTTACACACAGCGGTAAATTAGACCGCCGCTACGCACGCCGAGTCCAACGTTGCTCCTCGATAAACCTTCGAAAACACCATTTAGACCGATAGGAAATATTGTTTTAACACATTCTCAGTCGCACCGATGCGTATATCAAACCCTGAATGTCCAGTCTCAACATTCCCTTCCCTTCCCTCCCTCCCTCCCTCCCCCTCCCTCCCTGTAAGTCTGACAAGCCCTCATGTCGTAATGTTTCCTCGGGGGTCAGCAGGTATACATCAGCCTCAGACTGATTCCAGGCTAAACAATGCCTGTGTGTTTCCGTAGTCTCAGATTAAGAGCAAATTAAACACGTAATACTGGGTGTAACGTGGCCTTTCAGATTAAGCTCTTTCAAAGTCCCAAAATACATTTTGGAGTGGATGTTGAAACTCTGCGCTGGTACATTAATAAGGGCAAACAGAAAGAGACTGATTAAAAGGGTGGTATGCAGTGTGCACACGCACATACACTGACGCACAAACACACACACACACAAACACACACCCGCAAGGCTGTCCAGTTTCTGTCGTGGCTTGAACTACAAAAAACATTCATCTTAACGACTTTTGCAAATTGGACATTACTCTTTCGGAACACCCAATGTTCAGTCCAGCTACCAATTATGGCTAGTGTTGAACCACATACAGTGCAACAGCAGATCAAGCTCAAGTACACCATTAAATGAACATGGGAAAAAATATTTGGCTGCAACAGCACAACCACTTCATAATTTATATCACAGTTGTTACTGAGGGAAAAAAAGCAGAGCTTTAACTCCAAGCGGTCACAAAACGGCTTCTCATGTGAAAATGTTGCCTCAGAGTATGAGATTGGATTAGAAAATCAGCCAGAAACATTTTTCCCCCAAACACTGAATTACGGTACATGATAATTTGTGACAAGACATCCATTCCAGTTTAATCTAAACATGCAATCTCTGCATCAATGTCATGCACAAACATAAACACTGGAGAGGGCAATGGAAATGAGGTACAGCAGAGTAAAAACAGTCATGTAGTGTGCCTCTACGGAGACACTCTCTTTCATACTTTAAGGCACTTTAGGGATATATCTTAGTTTTTTAAACCCCTGAACCGTTACAATGTTTCGTGAAATTAACCCACTGGCCGTGATACAAAGCAGTACTTTGCAAAGAGAAAAGGTCTCCTCTGTTGAGCAGAACGCTGTTCTGTTGTAGCTCTGGCCCATGGTGACCGTGTTCCTTGGCCTAGAACATGTCGCCGCCCGAGTTCTGCTCTCATGCCCAGGGACAACTCATAGCAACGGTTACCAGAGCTACAGCCCCTTTGACTGGCTGTGTAATGGCATCTAGGGCCTACAGGGGAAGTGGCACTTCGCACACACTGAGCTGTTTGCTTTTCTGAATTCCCATGACGGTTAGAAAGTGGAGTCATGCTTCCGAACGCGAATAAAAACGCGCTTTGTTTTCGGCTCGGCGGGTCAAAGGCTCTGAAAATAGTTATAGCTTCTCAACGTTTACAGCCTGTGTTTTCACACATTGCTAGGGCGAGCAAGGCCCGCAGGAATTGACACGAATAATTACAGTACGGCGCATTCAGACTCCAAAAACGCTAATTTCGCCTCGAATAAATTTCTTCTTACTGACACTGACAGGTTTACGTACACCAGCACCCGAGGTTGCAGAAGTGTTTGGAGAACACTCACCCAGTAGAATAAATCCCGGTGACGCCAAAAGCTGATTCAGTGGGAGAGACAGAAGACAGACACAGAGAGAGAGTGAGAGAGAGTGAGAGAGAGTGAGAGAGAGTGAGAGAGAGAGTGAGAGAGTGAGTGAGAGAGAGAGTGAGAGAGTGAGTGAGAGAGACAGACAGACAGCAAGAGTGAGAGAAACAGACAGAGAGTGCCCCACCTTGACCACTCCGCTCTCGTGCATGGTGATGCAGTTGTTGGGGTCCCTGGAGAGCTGGAACAGGGCCTGGGCGGTGGCCTGGTGGACCGAGGTGTCGGGGGACTTGAGGTAGCGCACCAGGGGCGCCACGGCCCCCGCCTCCCCGAACGACACCCTGTTGCTGCCCCACATGCAGCAGCGGGCGATGGCCTCGGCCAGGTGGCAGCGGAGCTTGTCGTCGGCCTACGGCAGGGGCGGGGGGACAAGACCGGATGGTGACTTCTTCTTTCAACGTACAAAAACTCGATGAAAAGTAAGAAAACCTGGGCCTGTGCCTTACACAGCCGCACACAGAGCAATCGTTCCCAGTAGAGATAATGCGAGAGAGATGGAGGAATTCGAGAAACGTAAACACTGTGGTTAGCGCTGACAGTGAAGACAACCAAAAGCAGGCCTACTGGACCAGGAGAAGAGGATTCTGGGTACTCACTGTGTTAGTCAGCTTGGCCAGCATGGGGACGACCCCGTGATCGGTGATCACTGCCAGGTTCTCCTCGTCTTTGGCGATCTTGGCGATGGCGGCGCAGACGCTCGCCAGCACCTCTTTGCTTGTTGATTTCAGCAAATTAACAATCAGTTCCAATCCGCCGACGAAGGAACGCACCATCTCCCCGGCATCCTGAAGTCAAAAGGCCTGTTATTAGCTGTTAGCTCTCTCCTCTGGAAGACAGAGCAAGCAGGGGAACCCTGGGATACACCGGGGGGTTCTGGGATACACCAGGGGGGAGCAGAGCCATTTAATGGGGGACAGAGAAAATAAAACACTTTTGCAAAAGATAAACAGAGGGAGGGGATGGGCTTTTCATCAACTTTTACAACAGTTGAAGTCCTATCAGACTAGTCTTATCAGGCCAGTCCAAACGGCAGAGAGGTGAGTTGCTCTGTTCTACTTTACTCTGAACAGGGGAAAGAAAAATAACACCGTAAGTTTGTGCAGTAGTACGTAGCTCCCTGGCTATGCCGAAACAATTTAGAAACGTCCAAATAATTGAGCACTGACTTATACGCATTTAGGGATTCATCATGCAAACAGCCCCTTTTCGACATCTCCGTCTGAACGGTCGTGGAGAGGAAAACATGCCCTCGTACCGGGGCAGCTGCATTTAGGGAGTGAGTGTGTGTCGTGGCTGGCACGGTTCAGTCTGGATTGGGGTCATGGCACCAGTGGGCAAGCGGGCACCACAGGACTCTCTCAGCCACTTCTGAGCAATGCCAAGGAGCTGGTGGCCAGCCCCTCGGGGAACCACAGTCGGACGCTTAGCGAGGCGTTTTCTTAAAAAAACAAAACAGAAAACACCACTCTCGACTTTGCCGCCGGAGGGAGGACTAATATGTGAAGGTGGCTGAGTTTGGAAACGTCCAATACGCATGACAATAGAACGGCGGAGGCGTATCATTGGGGATGACGGCATGCGAATCACACGGAGCGCGCCCCGGTTGATGTCTCCGTCATTCTCCATCTCTATCTGGGACTGGGAGAAGGGAAGTGTCTGTCTCCTTTCATTCTTCTGTCCTGTTTCATGTAACTGCGTTGAACAACCTGCTCCATGGCAAGTACAATAAAAAGAATGAAAGAAAGAAATAAAAAGGCCAAGCTCTTTCCTGTATGCGTGTTCTACTGGCCCGTACATAAAAAGGAAGTGAGTGGCATTTTGAGAGCCCGGTGTTGACAGACAGCAGGTAGTGTGGTATGTAGATGTAAGAGAAGTACTTCCCCTCCCACCCTCCCTCTCCCTCTGTCCACCCCGTTCCCTCTCTCCATCCCTCCCTCCCCCCTACCTCCCTCCCTCCCTCTCAGAGAGGCCCAGGTCTGGGGATGCGGGGCGCGGCCGTGTCTATGGGCCCTGTGATGCCGTGCCAGAGGATGAGCCGGGTGTTCGCTCACTGGGCCGGGGGCCCAAAGCCAGGAGCTCACCCCCCCCACCTCACACAGGAAGCCCTTCCTCAGGAATACTGATGATGGGCCTGCCTGCCTGGAGTCCCAGCGACAGAGGAAGCTCTCTGGAGCCACCAGCTGCGACAGACTAGCGAGGGATCTCTTTCAAGGCCTGGACCGGCCCCCAGACTGAGCTGCAAACCGCAGCATTATGAAGCTGCACACGGAAGGCCCCGGCCGCCATCCTCCCTCCCCCCCCCCCCCCCCCCCTCCCGCCTGCCCGCCTGCCGAGGATGAGAAGGAATAGAAAACACATTACCTCGACGTGCCTGATTTCAACCCAGCTAGGGTGTAGGGTGGGGGGGGCAGTTGGGCTGGCATACTCCTGACCCCTCGTGCCCTCTCTCTCCCTCTCTCCCCCCCCCCCCCCTCTCTCTACCTGTCTCTCTCTCTAGCAATCGGGGGGGCTGCACCCCGCTGCTCCGAAGCGAGAGGGAAAAACAAGTGGGGCGTCGCGCGTCGCCCGTGCGTCCAGTCGAGGCGAATCAATGATACACTTCATTAGGTGAGCCGTCCGCCTGCGCCTCCTCCCTGATTGAGGGAACAAAAGACTAATTGACTGATTGACTGCTAAGCCCCCCGTACGTGCATAATGACCGGGGGCCTTTGGCTGGAGCTGGCCGGTGTAACTGGGGCGTGCTGTATGTCTGAGAGGGGGGGAGGGAGGGAGAGGCGGAGGTATGGAGAAGCATCCAGCAGATGCATTTGCAGCATGATTCTCTCATAAATCCACTCTGGAGCTGCTAACTAAAAGCACATGTTTTTTTTTGGTGTGTTTTTTTTATTTTTTTTATCTAAATAACTACTGCGCAGAGGAGCCGGGGATCGAGTTTCCCTCGCTCCGCTCCACGGGCAAAAAAGCACTTTTTAGCTCTTGTCAATGCTCCCGTCTTCCAAATCACCGAGAGAGCATGTCCGTGTATTCGCCAGAGAAATTGGCACGGCGAAGTCCAGACAAACATTGTCAAACTTTGTTAGTTTGCAATAGAAGCCCGCGGTCCCTCCTTCCTCTCCATATGGTCGCCATACATCATCTTTTTTTTGGGTTGCTGCCACACTTCTGGGCCAGAGAAAATTCCAGCTAGTGAAAAAGGCTTTTTCTCCGAGACACCTGCCTGAGTCCAATATATCTGTTTAAACTTAACCAGATTGTCCTCACTGACGATCTGTTTACGCTAATCACGGCAATAATCGAATAGAACGATGTAACGTTTGTATTTGAGAACGACACAGCCCGCCTCTGAAGATCGTGGGTGTTTGACAGGAACGAGTTATGACTGACGCGAGGGCAGTCCGTCTGCAGGAGCGGGGATGAACTGGAATCGAAGGCTCGTCGATGTTACAGAACTTTTGAACACATCGCCGAGGCTACGGTCGTCTGGCAGGCCGGACCAATGTAAAGCCAATCTCAGCTGAAGACTTTGGAGAAATGTACTGTATGTGTAGCGCGGATCTTCCTGTTCCTATTCACTGAAGTCGACCGTTGGGATATTAAAAAAGCGAGGCAGCGACGGGTGTTTTTTTCGTGGCACGTGCTTGATGTTGCTAATAACTCCCAACGGCCTCTTCGGTATTCTGGTCTGGTCTGCTCCGTCGATGTGTCTTGTCCCACAAAGGGGGTCGGAGGAGACACGGTCTGGCAGCTGGTCTGAGAGGTGTGTACGCGGCTGCTGGTTGTGTGTGACTCGGTAACTGGTAGCATGTTGAGGGAAGGAGAGCTCTCAGCTGAGGAATCAGAAGCCATGCCACAGGATATTACTCTGAGTCTCTCTTTCTCTGCCTGCCTGTTAGTCAGTTTGCCAACAGTGGCGCGGCGCTCTGCTTCGTGTTAGTGGAGGGTTCATGGAAGCCTCTGGTGACACAGGACTGCCCTGCAAGCCTCCTAAACTGCAGATTGGGAGGAGAGGCGCGGAGAGGCCAACATCCAGCCCACCGCTGGATGATGATGCAGTACAAACAGGCGTCAGTCAGTGAGCCCGATCCGAACCTCACGACCAGGGTCCGGTCGAAACGACCAAACCCACTTCCAGGGACTCGTTTCACTGGCAGAGCGACGGTAGAGCGTCCCACGGGGCGCTGCGAATTGGTCCTCACGTCCAGAGTGGGGGGGGGTCAAAAAGATAATAATAAATAACAATCGGGGGGGTCAACTTCTTCTCCAGGGCGTAAAGTAATATTTACGATTACAGTATGTATCGACCCACCCAACCTTTTTACCTCTTTTGGGGGGGTCCAAGTCTTAATTAGGGGGGGGTCAAACCCCCTCAAGCCCCCCCGTAAATCGCACACTGCTCACGCTGAAGCAGCGGACTCGGCAGGTACGGAAGCCGATCGCTCGTCGCATGGCGGAATCGGGGGTTAGCGAGAAACGAATGAGTGGCGTTGCGCCACGGCGGGGGGACGTGCCGTGCCGTACCTTGGCGTTCTCGATGCATGGACAAATGGCCCACGCAGCGCTGGCCTGGACATCTGGATTGGGGTTTTTCAGCAGGGACCAGAGCAGGCGAACCCCGTCCAGGCGGTCAATGATCCTTTAGGGAGAGACAAGGGGAGGGAGACAGAGGGGGAGAGAGGAGGAGAGAGAGAAATTTTCACAGGGACTAAGTTGTGATTTAGGTTGAGAGGAACAGTGAAGCGCACACCCCATTACTAACTTGGCTGTGTCAGAGCGAACCCCCCCCCCCTTATTCCAGCAAAACATCAAAGGGGTCAGCCATTTAGCATGGGCTTTCAATCACCGGCCACCTTCTCCTCCAATCCCATCCTGTCGGGCTCAAACCTCCCACCCACCCACGGACTGTTTGGTGATGTGAATCTGGGATAGTACAGTGACCGTGAGCCAGGTGGTGAGCTGGTATGAATCCATGTATAGGTCCACACACACATTTAAATATAGAACCGGGACAAACTTATACTGTACCGTCAGGGGTGGCTTGTTTTTATCAGGGCCCCCCCCCCCCCCCCAAAAAAAAGGAGACCACTTTCCAAATCAAACAGCGCTAGAGACAGGTCTCTCTATATTTCATTGCGTCTGAGTGAAGTTTACTTAAGCCAAAGTCGTATTTCATGCTGCGTACATGACTGTAGTCAAGGCTGCAGTCAGGGTCTGGGAACCTCGAGAAATTACGCCACAGTGCGCCCGTTGTCTGGTATAAATAACATGTAACCTGTTCCCCATGTGTGCTTTCACCAACAAGGCCGACATTGAATGCTGTCATAATTACTTAAACACTCCCTAATCACAGTATCTCCGTGACTGGCAACGAGCGAGCAGTCATCAGACGAGTCCCCCTGTGCCATCTGTCTTCCGTTTGCACATAAATCAGTCGGGGGGGGGGGGGGGGGGGATCATAATGTAAGGTCGGGGTCCGCGGGGCCCCTTAAATCCAGGCCGCCAACAAACCCAAACTTCATATCGCGCGCTAGGCCAGCGGCGTCCTCCAGAGAGCCAGGTAGGAAGCGCGGTAGCGCGAGGAGGCAAGCGACAGTGACTGATGGGGTCGCAGGCCGCAGAGGCCTCCAGGCGTTTCGCGCGCCCCCCTCGTAGCTAAATGGGATTTATCCGAGGGAGCCCCCCGGGGCGTGTTACGCGATCCTCTCCCCCCGACTTTTGCGGTGCCGTGCTGGCAACGATGTCATCGACCACACAGCGCCACGGCTTGAGGATGAATAATCATAAGTTGTCCCCCCCCCAAAAAAAAAGCGAGAGAGGAAAACGCGATCGCCAGGCGAGCGATTCGTCTTTTAATATCGCGCGTGCGAGGTGATGATCTGTGTCTGCCTCCAGCCGCACTTGGATCATCCGACAACTCGTTTGTACAGTACCCGAACAAACTGTGTTGATATTGTATCAGCCTGTCGACAATAGCTGGCGTGAGTAAGTGAAGCCTCCTAATCTGAAAAACAGTTCTGACCATACTGGTTTAGAGCAGGAAACAATCAAATGTCCGCTATGTTAATTGCTCAGTAAACTACTGTACACAGGTCTCAAAATAAGACATCACCACAAGACATACAAAGGGCCCTTTGGGAAACAAATAACGACCTTCTGTCCACAGCTAAGTGTAAACGCCAAAAAATTACAAGCCCTAGCCTATATATATATTCCATGAGAAAACATGGATAGCACAGTATGGAATGGCCTTCTGATACTTTTTCTCAGGCTATGTTGAACATTGGCAACAAAAAAAATGGCAACACAGCACTCTGTGTTTTTATGGTACCCCATCCATAAACGTATGACTTTCTCATACGATTGGCGTTACAGGCTAGCTAACAACACGCAATCGAATGTGAAGTTCTTCCTTCGCGTCCAGTTCGCCGTTAATTAAGAGGGATCTCGCAGTCTGTAACAACCTTGTAAAAGCAATGAGATTCAGATGGCTGTGCAGTCCTGTAAGTGCTGTCGCTGCGTTCGAAGTGGAGCAGTTTGAGTGGAAGTCTCTGGTATGGAGGCAGGGCTGCACGGACTCTGCCTGGTCTTTCCCAGCCACGGTGTCTTGGACAGCTTTAGGTATGCTGCTCTGACCAGCCCAGCACGAAGGGTGACCACAGAGCTCCAGTAAAACTCTGGGACGCCCACCGCAACCCCTCGTTATCACAGCAGGTACAATAAACAAGGTTTTTTTTTTCTCGCCCCCAAGCTGTCATTAATCCGCAGATGAAAGGAAAGCTCTGGACTACCTGTTTGACATGAAGAAGAAAGACGGGACTTACGCCATGCTTTCCGTCTCGGTGGCACACGCGCCCACGGCCTTGGTGACGTTGACGAGCAGCGCCTGGTTGGTGCCCGTCAGCAGGTTGACCAGCGGCTGGATGCCCCCGGCCTTGCGGATGGTGGTCCTGTTGGCAGGGTTCTGGGCACACTCCCCCAGGGCACCCACCACGTTGACCAGAACCTCCTCAGGCTGGTCAGTCAGCAGACCCACCATCGCCTCCAGGGCTTTCAGCTCCTGGAACCTGAGCGTGGGGGGTGGGGGTCAGGAGAGGGTCAAATGTTTGGGATGCGGTTGGCTTAGTTCCGTATATGTGGAATAATAAGAATGTAGCAAAACTATTTTGAAAATGGTCGAATTCGGTTACAATTTACGGCTATAATGAGAAGGTAAATCGTCGGTTGGTTACCTAGGTGACAGCTAGCACAGGAAGTGGAAATATATGACTGTGTACAAATCACTTGACCCAGTCGTACAAGCAGTTTTCCCACGGCTGCTGAAAGGTCCCCCATGCATGGACTTTGCATGACCGACGCTTTTCTGCGGCTTGGAAAAGTTCACTCCCTGCTCAACTGGTGATTGTACTTTGTTTGCCAGGACTACAAAGTGGTAAACCTACAGTAAACATTTAAAAGGGATATAATGTGGTTGCAGAAAGCCTCGACAAACCTCTGATGTACGGTTAAGTTCTACGACTGTTTTTATTCACAGTTACGGTTGCTGGCAACACAGTCCTTCAGGCTATTGTAGAAAGTGTCCAAGGTCATATGGTTTTGGTCAAGATCCACCAAAACACAGCCTAGCCTTGCAAGTAAAACAGTAATGAACAGGACAGGCCGTCAAACTGAATTCAACCGTATTCAATAGAGAAAAACAATGTTGTTCATCCAGTACAGGCCCCTACAACGGAAGGCTTATCGCACACCGGCTTACAGTAAAATTGCAAATTGCACCCATAACTTCTGATCATGTCTATTTATGCTGAGCCGACCTCAGCGCGCATAATTATGCCGGCGGTAGAAACATGACAGAAAGCCGCCAGGTCCTTACTGCAAACACTGAGCTCCTCACAAACGGAGGCTTATTAGAGCTTGTCTAAAGACACAAGAGTCACAGAGAGGCTACTGTGCAGCACAGCTTGTGATTGATTGTCCTCCTCCATCCTCTTCGGAGTCCTCGGCTACAGTAACCCATTTCATCGGCTTTAGGAACCCTGATGTTACAATTTCAGATTTTTTTGAAGGGGATGTAAGGAGTGTAAAAAAAAAAAAAACATTCCAGATACTGCTGGAGAAGACCCTCCGCGAAGCTCACCAGTGACCACGGAGGGAAGGAGGGCTGCAGGCTGTTACGTGGCTCCTAATAACTTACAACCCAAAAACTATAGCTGACTTCAAAACAAAGAGAGAAGCAGGGTAATGAGTAGCTGCTGCTCTGTAGTGCTGTAGACAGAACGTGAGGTAAGGAGAACTATCTTTACGATATGTAATTATGGGTTTGCTCATCATGGGCTGGAACGGAGGTAAAAAAAATGAATTACAAAAAAGCAAAGGATAGTCAGTTATTGGAAGCGAGGCCCACAATCTTGACCCCAAACATTATTGTCTTGGCAAATACAGTCCGAGACTTGGCAACACTGACTTTCCATTGCGAGTTATTCCCTCATTCTTTGTTACAAAGAGCTAAGCTCTTACACAGCTTACGAGTGAGAGCATAACACCTACAGTATGGGTTCACAAGGTTACATATTAGTGCATTCATAAATCTGCTTTCAAATCCACACTGAACAATGTTCAAAATTCTAAGTGAATGAGACATTTCTAAACAGGTTTACTACACTACACACGTCTGTAATATCTCGTAGTGAGAGTTCTGGGGAAATCACAGGAGATTTAAAACAATGCGAGTTTTAGATAAACACAGTTAGGTTATGAATGTTGTTATAGTTTTTGGCCATCGATAATTTCTCATTCTGATGCATCATTAATCAGGCAAATAGCTAACACATGCTCCTTCTGGTGTTTAGTGGAGGTCTCCCTCCCTACCATTCAGGCCCGTATAGACATTCTATAGGCCATGTCAAAGATCACTCACACAATCGTACGCTGTCTGCTACCGGCCGCAAGGGCTGTTTGATTTGTTCACGGGCTTCTCCCCCCTCATTACTGCTGCTGTAAAATATGTTCCAAAATGATTTTCGGCTCAAAACACCACCCGGCATGTGATTGATTCTGAAATGAACACGCGCCCTGGACAGCTTTCGCTGAAACCCTCTATTACCGTTTGCAGCTATTTGACAGTAATGGTTTGGTCATTTTATTTCCAAGCCTTCGCCTGACCTTGACATTTTTATATGTTGTTCAAATAACCCTTGGAGGCTTTTGGAACATTTCTTTTTGGGGTGGGGGTGGGGGGTTGAAAAACCATTCCCACTCACAAATGTAAGTGCGCATTAAAACACTCGCGAAACATCATGCTGCTTGCAACCGCGGCCAACTTTCACCTTCGTTCACACCCAACCGCCAGCACGTTCCAAAACACGAAACAAAGGCGCAGCGTGCATTCGAAGGGAACCGTTAAATGGGAACATTCTAACGGTGTTACGGCCTCGTGGTTCCCTCACTTAGAAAACCTTTTGTTGTTTTACCTCACCCCCTCTGTCTCCCCCTCACCTACCTTAATGAGTCTAAAAAGGGTGCTAGGGTCCATGTGCTTTGGTCTTAGTAAATGAAGCGACACCACTCGCGGTTTACATGCGATTATAGATACCATTATTATCATTGCTACTATTAGCATGAATATTATTATGATTGCCTTTCTGCATAGCAACAGTGTTTTGAGTAATTACACTAAGGCCCAGGGCCCATAATGGGAGCAAGTGTACTGAGGTGCCACATTACTCATTGCCAGTGTAGTTAACTTGTTTTATCGCCTTGCCAAGCTGAACTGGTTCCCAATCGCAGCAATTTTTTTTCTGTTGTTTTTTGGGTACTTTTTTTCCTCATAACTGGACTGAATATGAAGGCTTGTTTGGTAGCCAGAGACTGAGAAACAGACTGTAAGGTTCACTTTGTACCCTGGAAAAGCAGCCTGGGTCTGTCATGTGACAGGTTGCCAGAAATGTATTTTGTGCTAAACTAAACTGTTTATAGCAACATACCATAGTTATCCCTTATGAACTTGGCAGGACGGATGGTTATCTGTCCACCTGTTTTACAGAGAAGTTATTGGCAAAGTTCTGCAATAGGATCTTTAGTTGAATTGAATATGGCAACAGGCACTTGCTTCCAATTGGGAGGACTTAACTTAGACTCTAAATGTAGGATATCATCCTGTCAGTTATGAAATATGATGTGTTGAGAGACTGGTGTGAGTGCTACTGGTTTATTATTTTTAGAATGCCTCTGCATTCTTAATTCTACAGGGATTTGTGAGTCAGATCTTTCCACATGTATCTAACATTGTCATAAAACCCTAAACCTCTATAAAGACATTTGCATCATAAACATATAAAACACTTTCTTATCAGTGTTGGCTCGGATTTAGAAAAACAGGCTTGAATTTATTATGAAGTTAACTGTGGCCTTAAATGAATTTCTGTTGAATCTGAGACAGAGAAAAAGAATGGCTACATCATTTTTTTTCCGATGAAGTACCTTTGCATTGATTGAGAGCTGCCAGAACACGATTCTTGGGGGTTATTTATTTTGAGGTAAAATTGCTGACTTAAAAAAAAGTCATCAGCCACAAACTCAAGCAGGGAACCGTTCCAGAAATGTGTAGCTAGTAAGTGACAGCTAAATAAACGACGGCGTAGTGTACATGACAAATGATTTAAGAGTGTGTAAGCTTGCTTCTCTGGCATTGGGGAATAGTGTAGTCATTTCAAGATGGAGACATTTGGTCCTATTGCCCGCATTCAATACTAACGGATGAACGGCCTTGACAAACACATGAGTGGTGTGTGTGTAAAATCAACACTTTACTTCATCTTTTGTTAACAGTGGAAAATATGGCATTCGTCTTCCAAAGAGTCCCATAAAAGATCAGAGCTAATAGAATCCGTACAAAAACGTAACATTTTCGGCCAAATAATCACTTCGACCAGACACGACGACAAGGACGAGATACGACAACGCCTGCGAGTGGAAAAAGTGAGACATGGTCGTAGACCAACGATGGAGCCTGTAAAAAAAAAAGACAGCATGTGTGACGGTTGCTCAAAGACCCCCGCGCACTCCAATTCATCTCAACCCTCCGCCACATGGCTCTTCATTATAACGAACCACCTAAAACCATGGAAGAGCCAGGCCACGCTCAAGGCATCGGATGGATTTTTCCAAGCACTTGCTGGGGCACGGGAGGGGAGAGGGGTCCAAAACGCTGAATCGCCATGAACCCTCTTCAGAAATGAGCCTCATTAGATAAACGAGCTGCTCTCCTGCAAGTGATTTGTCAAAGTCAGACTAATCCTGTACCACTAATAGCAAACACATAAGCATGGCTCTCTAATACACGAGAAGTGGGGAGGCCTGCTCCCTCCCTCACCCCCCCCCCACCCACACACACACACACACACACACACACACACACACACACACACACACACACACACACACACACACACACCCCACCTGCCCTTTGCCCCCAACCAGCACACTTTGCCTAGTGCTGACCACTGGTGCTGCTTTGCCTCCGAGCGTGAGTGTGTTAAGGCCGATTTATACTTCTCCGTTTTTACGGAGACGGACACAGGGAACGCCCTCTCCGACGAGGAATTCCCTCTCCGTGCCCTCTCCGAGCCCCTCGGAGAGCTCTACGTGCACCTCCTGATTTTCCTGACTATCCGTCTGTCCGTCCGTCATTTTACGGATACCCCTTGGCTGTGATTGGTCCGTATTAAGAACCGCTTGCGTCAGGGGCGGGGGCGGGGTTGCTGTGATAAACAGGACGAACAGAATCCTTTGACCGCCATTGCTGTAAGTTTTTAAAATTCATATTTCAGATAAACAGTACATGTAAATCAGCATCTGAATTAAAATGTGACGAGAAATGGCCAGTGTAGTTGCTGAAAATGTGCGTATTTTATTGATGAAACGGCTAATTTGTACATTTGCTCCGACTTCTCGATAACCTAGGTAAATAAACACTCGACGACGACTTACAAAAAAACGTTGCGCCACCTACTCTTCTGGCGGTGAATTGTTTTCAGCACCCACAGCCTTCGGAGTACTATAAATTCAACCAATCCGTCCGACTCCGTCCGTCCGTATGTCCGTAACGGAGTCGGAGAAGTATAATTCGGCCTTTAGGGTAAGTGTGTGTGTAGAGGGGGTGGGAGGGAAGGGGGGGGGGGGTGTTGCCCAGAGCAGGGCGCCGCGTGATAATGAGGGGGTGGTGGTCATAATAACGGGAGGCCCAGCAGGGCCCTTGGTGTGGGGCATACTTAGCCACGTTCTCTGGACTGATGGAGCACTTCCAGATGGCTCCGGTGGTGGCGGCCAGGAGCTGCTTGTTGCTGGCCTCGGCCAGCAGAGTCACCAGGGGCTGCAGGCCCTCGTACTGACGCACCAGGTCCCGGGTACGCTTGTCCTCCGCACACTGGGGGGGGGGGATAGACAGGGGCAGAACATGTCCTGACGAGTCTGGGCTTGAGTGTGGTGAGGAGGTGGGGGGGGTGGGGGTTGTGTGGGAGAAACATGAGGAGATTTCTCCGCGTGAGCTCGCGGCGAACGTGGTGGAAGGTCCGAACCGTACCTTAAAGATGGCACTGGCGCAGTGCATCTGCAACTCCTGGTTCTCACAGCTGAGGTTTTGGACCAGGTCCTCGATCATGCCCTCGGTCTGAATGGCCAACCTGTAGCTTCTCTACATGGGGGAGGTCAGGACACACGGGTGGCAGAAGGGGGGCTTTCAATCACACAGTGCTCCCGACACACAGAGAGCCTGGGGTACTGCAACTAGGAGACGCGGTTTCACGACTTGACATGCGCACGCGCGCACGCACGCACGCGCAACAAACAGACGCACGCACGCACACGCGCAACAAACACACAAAGACGCGCCATCACACACGGAAACGCCCCCCCCCCCTCCCCCCACGCGCGCGCACACGCTCCTGACCTCGGAGGCGCACTCCTGCAGGGTGCCCACCACGGGGATGAGCATGTCCTCGTGGGGGGACTTGAGCAGGCGGGCCAGCAGGGGCACTCCCCCGGCCCGGCGGATGGCCTCCTTGTTCCTGGTGCTCTTGCTGCAGCTCCACAGGGCCAGCGCCCCGCAGCGAGCCGCCTCTACCTGCCTCTCCTGCTCCCCGGTCAGCGCCGCCTGGTCCGGCACGCAGTCCAGCAGCTCCACCTGGACACACACACACACACACAGAGACAGACGTGTCCACACACACAGACACACGCAGGTACACACACACACACACACACACACACACTCGCAGAGACACACACAGACACACGCACACAGAGACAAACAAACATGTAAGCACATAGTCGCACGCCAACGACACACTGATGTACCCACACACACACACACACACGACACATAGCAGACGCACGCATGAACGGACACACGTGGATTCACAGGCTTTTCTGCCCCCCGGAAAGGTTTCGTCCAATGGGTCAAATCTCGATAAAGCATCATGAGATTATCGTCCCGAAAATCGGAAAAAGGTTGCTTTCACTGGTCGCCGTTTCCTTTGAATCAGCCAATGACTGAAGCACACTGTTGGATGGGGTTAGGCGCCTCATCGGGCCACAGGATCGGAGGGGACCACAAGGCAGAGACCCGGGCGCGTGGGTGGAGGGGGAGGAGGACAGGTGTGCGTGCGTGTTCCAGGGTGCACGGGGCTGTCAGTCAGCGTGTGAGCCCTCAGTCTCTGGTTGGTGACACACGGCAGAGCTATTACACGCGCGAGGCGGTTCAAAGGTGGTCTGCAGTTTAGCGTGAAATTAATCTGCCTAGCTGCAACGACTGCGTATGAGCACATCCGATTTGGACTTGGGGGAAAATATACAAGGAGTGGGGCTTTAATCACAGGTCGCTCTGTCAATAAACATAAATGCAGTTCTGGGGATGTCAGTGACATTCTATCTGTTTTCCCCTGGACTGACTTTGATGTTGTGATGTGAGACCTGGGGAAATGGGGGGGGGGGGAAAGGGGGGTGCACGCGGGTCCAATCTGGCAACCCAGCATATGGAAACAGAAGGTAGATGGGCTGGGCAGGCCGTTGCTTTCTGTTTGTTTTGTGGAGAATGAGTGTAGGGTAGCATGCATAGGACCTTGTTATGCACCGTGTGTCTAGTTTTGCCCACACACATTATACATACACACACACACACACAATGTACACGCGCACACACACACACACACACACACAGCCTCACCAGTCTCTTGATGCCTCCATACTGTCTCACGGTCCTCCTGGCTCTCCTGAACTTGGCCACGTTGGCGATGGTTTCTGCCGCCAGGCACTTGAGGTCCTTGTCTGGGGAGTCGAGGATCTTCACCATGGTCTGCAAGCCCCCCAGGTCAGCGATTGCCCTCCGGATCTGAGAGTTACGACTGATCTCCTTCAGGATCTTCAGAGAGCCGATCTAATATCACACAGGCAGATGAGTCAACAAATACCTTCCCCAAAGCTCCCTCATGCGAAAAATAAAAACAAGTGACTTAAGCCTATCTCAAGGAGAAAAGAAGGGGGAAAAAAACAAGCTAATGCCAACATGAGGTAAACATCTGTGAGAGGAGAACCAAACAGCAACGAGTGGCCAAACGTCCTCCACCTAAAAATAGGCTGAGACTTTCTTGAATGTTTCAATAAAGGCTGTATATATATATATATATATATATAAATTACAAAAAGAGAGAAGTGCTCACACATCTCATTAGGTCTATTGGAGAATAATTGCTACCCTGTGTCTTTGACGGCATGTGTTCTGACTACCAGGCCTTTTCTCTCTCTCTCTCTCTATCTCTCTATCTCTCTCTCTCTCTCTCTCTCTCTCTCTCTCTCTCAGAGTTCTGTTGCTGAAACACAGGCTGGCACACATGGGGGGGGGGGGGGGGGGGGGGGGGCTCTGATGGAGCATTGGGGCATCCAGGTCCCAGGTTTGGCAGGGCTACTCACTTTGCATTTGATTTCTTCGGTATCCAGCAAGTTAATGAGGACTTCAAGGCCACCTACGTCCCGGATGGCAAGTTGGCACGTCTCCTGCGCTAAATTAAAGTCCCTCATGGAGCACAGAGCAATCACAGTGGCCGTCTGGTTGCCTCCCTGAAATAATAATACCCAGCACGAATGAATGAGAACGGCAGGCAGACACAGAGAGGAATTAAATAGACATTTAGGGAAAGTGAAGGAGGACAACACAAGTCTCCCTCCCTCCCACCAACCACTCCTGCCGGGGTTGTTTTGTTTACCAGCGCTCGGCAAGAGCTTAGCTTTGGGACGGTAAACACTGGTGGAGAGAAGTGATTAGCTTGTGGAGCTGCCGCAATCTGGCTACTTGAGTGAGGCCAGAGACCCATAGACACTGACCTCATTTAGAGATGAAAAGAACACCATAGCTGAGATGTGGAGGATAATAATGAGTTGGCAATTTTCAAAAAAGACTTTGTTTTGACAGTTGCTATATACACATAGGCCTGTAATATTCTAGGTTCAGCTTCCCCACAATTAGCAACTTAGTGACTACTTCTAAGTAAACAAGTGGTCTGGGTAAGAATTGTTTCTTTGATTTAGTTGAGTTCCTAAACATGATGTGGGACAGGAAATTGAACCAAATTGTTTTTATTGCCTCTTAAATACGCTCTGTACATATACAAAACAACATAGGCTGAAGATTTAAAACAGGTGATATGTGGTCAAACTGACATGACGTCTGGCAGTGTTGAGACCATGCAAACCTGTTTACGAGTGCTAAATTTGATGGGTGTGTGTGTAACTGTGTGTGTGTCTGCGCTTGTATGTTGCTTTCTCCTCACTATATACACAGATAGTGAAACACTCTTAAGCTATTTTTATATAACATATATATATACATATATAAAGCTACATATAGTGGTGAGGAAATGTTATCATCGCATATCCTAGCTGTGTATTTAATGTCTCGAAATAAAACGTAAATTGCCCCAAAACATTTAAATAAGGCCAGATGGAAACAGAAGTTCAACGGGGTAGAAAATACAACAGTGAGCTGCTATAATATTAGATGTGTTACATGACTTTGAAACGTGAAACTGGATACTGAACTCCAAATCTTCTGGCAAGTGAACAATCGAATCCCACTCTTTTTTCCCCCCAATCTTGTTTAAATTAACCACAGATAGAGACTCGCTTTCGGTGAATTCGAGGCCACTTCGGCCCTGCTTTTATTAGCTGCACATTCCACAAACATCCCAGACTCAGGACTATCGCCAGCATATGATTCCACCCACATGGAAGACATCTTACATAAACACTTATTTGTGTGAACGACACCTCCACCGAGGGGACCAGTGATTCGGGATCGGGATTCGATCGGGATTTGACTCCGCACAGCTTTGCGTTCGCTCCCCGACTTGGCTCTATCAGAGGGCCGTGGGTGAGGCAGTGAAGGAGAGGCAGGGTCGGATCAAATCGCCCCAGAAAAGGGGAGTATTCATATGTGCCTTATGGGGTGACGGGCACATGTGTTCTCCATACAGCATCATGACGTTGGGGCCTAAATCGGAACCATTCGCCCGTTAACAGCAGAGGATCCGCCGCTTCTTTCGTCTTGCGCCGTCCGCGCTCTTCAAAGGATTTCGATGGGGTCCGGATCGCACCTTATCGAGACGGAGGCCGGACCGAGATGCCTCGGAGAGGGAAGGATCACATGCTTCCATTTTGGGTCAGCTTTCTTCTGGAGGGCAGCGGCGCGTGGACATTCTTTAAAACGTCGACAACATCTGACAGTCTTTTATGGAGGAGATCTCTGACTCAGCTCCAGACAGATGCTCCAGTAAAAGTGAGGCAGATACCACAGTAAGAATGGGACACACACTACAGTCCGAATGGGGCAGATACTACAGTAAGAATGGGGCAGATACTGCAGTAAAAAGTGGACCAACCACGTTTTTAAACCTACCCCGCAAAAATCTCGGGGAGTAATACACACACACACACACACACACACACACAGTAAGACAGATCTCCAGAGCGGGACTGCATAACCCCAATAATAAGGAACCTTCAATGAGCCATAGACCATCCAGGACAGACCTCCACGTGTCACGTGTGGGAGGAAAGAGTGCTGTGGGGTTCTGTGTTTTGTTTAGGCAGCTAAACCCAGGTGAAGGATGTCTTATTACCTGTTTCTGCTTCATTAAGCTAAAGACCTACCGCTTTGGACGTCCGCTACCAGGAGGATCTGGAAATAACAATAGCAGTGACGAAATATCCCCGCTAAATCACATCTAGGGGAAAAATATGGTGAAAAATCACACATTACAAAGCAAGGAAACTATGAGAAGGGGGATCCATAAATCCTCACCTCAATCGTCAATTTATCAGACAACATGTACTCCCAAACATGTCTGTTAATGCAGACACAGCCAAGCAACCCCTCTCAAGACCTATTGGAGAATCCCCCAACAAGTGCAGATCCCATAAAGGGGATTTATGTGTTAGACTCACCGAGGAATTCACACCAGACATGCAGGAGAGGGGAATACACATTCATCAGCCATTCAATAGTAACTCCTCTGGTAAAAAAAAAGGTGAGCGTCTAGATGATTTGTCCACTCTCCTGATACAATTACGGATAAAAAAAATCATTAAAAAATCACGGATTTATAACTATTTGAAGGGATCCTGTTTAAATGTGTGTAATTGATATCAGCCACTTAAAGATGTTTTAAGAGGGTTTGTCTCATTTTCTACAGCGCCTAGTTAGGAGAGCCTTCAGCAGTCATGACTGGGGCTCTTCCTCTTCCTTAATAACCTGGATACAAGCTCTGGAGCAGCCTCTCTCTGTTCCACAGATCAAGGCTGTCTTGCCTGTGCCACTCCCCGCACATAAATCACCCGGCTAACCGTGCCAGATCCAGACAGGGTTCATCGCTGACCCAGACCCCTGCACCAGTGTGTGTGTGAGCGTGTGTGTGCACGTATAGTATGTGTGTGTGTGTGCACGTACTGTTTGTGTGTGTGTGTGCGTGTATTATGTGCATGTGTGTATGCACTGTGTGAGCATGTGTCAGTATGTGTGTGTATGTGTTTGTGAGCGTGTGTGTGTCAGTGTGCGTGCGTGTGTGCATGTGTGTGTGAGAATGTGGGTGTGTTTGCGTGTGTGTGTGTGTGCATGTGTCAGTGCATGTGTGTGTGCTGGACTAGGGACAGGTGGACAGGGGCCACTGCCTGTGTTCCTCACCTTGGTGTAAGAAAGAAGCGACCAGCTTGGCTGTGCTGGAGGATGCATGTGGTTTCTACTTTACTGCCTTTCTGGATCCCATTTATACAGAGCAGGGTACAAAAAAGTTGAGATCCAAGCCAAGTCCATTATGGGTAACGAATAGGGAAAGAATGATTGGTCGCTCTCTATTACTTCATATTTGACATTAGATCTTCTATAAAGTAAAACCGGAGAATTTGCTCGTGAAATAATAAAGCTAGTGTTACAAATCCAAACTCGTTGAATGTTTTGTCCCTAAAATAATATTAACTTATTTGTATTGAAATATGCCACTTTCTGTAAAACATTTTGCCGTCTAGACGCATGTTACAACTTCCAAAGTCAAACTTTCAGTTTTTGCTTTTGGAAAAGAGCTTAAACTTTCTCTACGAATGGTTTCCAAATTCATGCTTGAGAGGGAAAATTGCTAAACACTTTAAGGTCTTGAAATAATCACATTTTATACGTTTAAGGGAATCTAGTTCTGAAAGTGTTTTTATAATAGAAACTTTCCATTGACGCACTCAGAATTTAACCTAATGTTAGGCTTTGGTATTGGAGAGATATGTTTTTTGGTTCAATGATTAGGGAAAGGGGGTTCTCTGAACCTAGGGACCTGTGGTACATCCCATCTACCAGCAGAGGGAGAGCAACTTCAACATGGGTAAACTGATATGAATGGGAGAATCGAGCCTCTAAAACACGTTCTCACCTTGCTCCTACATGTGATTTCTTTACAACGTGCCATTTCTAAAATAATTTGAAAACCCCCAAAAGATTAGATATGTTAATATGACATGTGCATACGCTAAATATACCAATCTCGCTAATTTGATGATATGATTTAAACGTCTGAACATTCTCACCTGTGAATGATCAAAAACAGCAGACAGGGGTAATTGGTAGCAGCTTTGGTGAAATAACATTGTATGCAACGCTGTAAAGTTGCCATACTTGGCATATATAACTAATTCAAGCTAATGAGGCAGTCAGCTTTCTGCTTGTAAAACAACTCAGTGGTAACCTACTGTGGATGGTAATGGCAATGATGTGGTCTGTACTGTACGCAGTGTGTTCTTCAATCCTCTCTACTGTACACAGTGAATACAGTTTACCCACTCTACTTGTTAATGCATTCCTTTCATATCTTGTGCCTAAATATAACCTAAAGCCACCTATGTTGGAGAAGGAAAAAAAAGAAGGTATGTTTACATGTTGTAGCCTACAAGTCTCCAGTGTAGCATTTGAGAAGCTTCTGTCAATGGCCCACCGGATGCTAAGGCACACACAAATTCATGTCAGACATGCATGTGGCCTACAGCCTATGCAGGCAAACATATTAGCACTCTGTGTAAATATCCTAACATAAATAATCCTTTAAACACAAAGCAGATCATTCATGTGTTGCTTCATGAAAGTCTCTTAATCTTCCTGAAATACAAATGTCTGTGTATATACGACCGGGGGAAAAATGTCTTACTCCTAAAATAAAACAGATATTTAACTTGGCCCAGGGTTGGTTTAAGCTTCTGATGGTAATGATATTATAAAATGACTACTGGACAAACCCCATAAATAACTGCTCTGTGTGGTTTCCAGACAGATAGAGGTCTGGAAGTGAAGGTTACAACTGTATCTTGGTAAGGCTGAACAGGACAACCCTTAAGCCGAACCCGCCTTCCCTCCTGAAAAGTATTAAATACTGTATACAAACCTAATTCCAATTTAACGTTTCTTTATCTGAAATTGCCTCTCCTTTTGGCTATATCGTTTACCTCTTATTGCCGTTTTTGGAAAGGTATACCTTCTTTTCTAGGGGAAATTTTCTTTCATTACCTTAGTGTTTTGTTAAGCTAAAAATATCTACCTTGAGCTGAACTTGGGAGTGTTTTCCTAACAAGTCTTTGCCCTGGCTGCCCTGTCAATGATCCTATTTAAACTCCAATTCCAGTAGTGTTAGACATCGGCCAGGCCACATCTTGGAATGACCAAATCTTAACCTAATATCTAATGATCTTGGCTTTATCATAGAAAATAAATAAGAACATAGCACCCAGCACGCACGCACACACACACACACACACACACATACACACACACACACATTGTACAAACGAAAACGATAATAATCTCTAACTCTGTCAAACTAAGCGCAGGCCTAAGATAGTCTCAAAAAGATCTGCCATGAGCGTACTAGCTTGTCCACATTCTGCATTTCTAAATGGGCTGTACGGGCTTTCCTGTACATTACACATCATTATCTATCCAGGGCAGAGTCGGATTAGCAAAGCATGACTATCCATAATGAATGTCATGTTGAGTGGCGGCAGTAACATCAAGTCGGGCAGGGGCCTAAACGGTATCTATGCACCAGTCCAAATAAACGAATCAGGAGCCGCCGACCAGGAGATGAGCGGTCTTTTGGAGCAGGCAGATGAGGGCAGTATTCTGGTCTGTCTGGGCCCGTGGCGTTTCTCCTTGTCTGCTCTCTCGCTCTCTCTGCTCTCTCTCTCTCTCTCTCTCTCTCTCTCTCTCTCTCTCTCTCTCTCTCTCTCTCTCTCTCGCTCTCTCTGCTCTCTCTCTGCTCTCTCTCTCTCTCTCTCTCTCTCTCTCTCTCTCTCTCTCTCGCTCTCTCTCGCTCTCTCTCGCTCCTTCCCTTCTGTCGTGTTTTGACACATTAATATTCCCCATATGCATCTGTCAGACCTTTCAGGGGAGCGTTTCCCTCCGCGCTCTGTGGTGCGGGTGAACGCCGCGTACAGCTGCTGCTGCCGTCCCCCAGCATCACACAGGTCTTCATAACACACACGTGTGTGTGTGTGTGTCAGAAACCAGGAATCCACCAGCCAGGTCAACCGCTTCAAGAAATATCCGACAACAAACCAAGGCTTTAAAACGGGAGTTTTGTCTAGGTTATTTCGTTTGACACGACATTCGCATCGCCGGGCGACCTGAGAGGATAGGATCGCTGCGAGGAAGACGGGGTGGAATGATGTCAAGATCATTTACAACGAAATATACTGTCTAACTGTCAGCTATTATAAATTCACGACTCCTATATAACATAGGAAATATTATCGAGAGAGTTACTCTACTCCTTAAATGGACGAGTATCTTTTGAAGTTTGGAATATTGACTCAGGTCCGCTTCGAAATTCCTGTATGGATCACAGGCAAAGAACTGGGGATTTTACGGTTTCCTGCCGGTTGTGGACTGCCCCCCCCCTCCCCCCCCACCCCCCCCCCCCTTGCCGTCCAACATGTTTTCAAACAGGAACACTATTTCTGGGACTGGATTCCTGCGCGGCGGTGCGAGCGTCAGGGCTTTACTGTACCTTGAGGTACTTGACGAGCTTCTGAATCTGCCAGTACTCGGAGGGCAGGTCTGTGTTGCTCTCCGGACGTCGCTCTGGCTGCTCCTCGTCCTCCTCGCTCTCCGACGAGCTCTCGCTGAAGTCCTCCATGCCCTGGCCTCCTCCGTGGGCCTTGCTGCGCACACCGGAGACACGGAAAGCTACTTCGCACGCTCGCAACACTTTCATTTCAACATGTTGACACTCGAGAACAAAACATGTACTCGGGACCAGCGGCGTACTGTGCAGTACTATGAACCACTGTGTCCAATACAGTGCTGTTTATAACCCACATGCACGTGGCCCACCCCAACAAATATGAAAAAGCACGTATAAAAACATGATTGGTTGTCACTGTGCGGGTCTAATGCTCCTTCAAGAAACCTTCAAGGTTAGGCTCGACGAGGTCCCATAATGGCTCTAAACTCCAGCTGAAGTGTCGGGTTCGAACTTCCTCCGACTGGAAGCAGCAGGGATTAAGAGAGGAAGAAAGTCTAATGGGGGGGGGGGGACGGGGGGGGGGGACTGGAGTCTTCATCATCCAGGGCCTGAGTCTGTCCGGGCCATCCACTACATACAAACACAAATGCAGATGGCCTCTTGAAAGTCAGTACGGCCACTCAAATAACTATCATGAAAACTGCGCACCGCAGAGCAATGAAATTTGGTACACGTTCAAATGGGGCCGTGGGGAGAGAGTTCCCGCGGACGCAGATGGCATTTCCAGGGGAGCCCATTATCAGAGGAAGTCCGCCGATATGGCCTGGTTCTGTTTCCCAGGCACCGAAGTGCAGGGCCCCGATAAACACAGAAGCAGGCCTTGATGAAGCGGTCACAAGGTCCGCGGGCGTACGCAGTAGGTAATGGCTTCGGTGAAAAAGGCTCCCGAAGGTCCAACGCTGTATCAGTACCGCGTTTAACTGGGCCGCTTAGGAAAGCTGTCAGTGTACAGTGGCTAGAACCGACCCAGTAAGTTTACTAGCTGCCTGTATACACTGGCAGTCCCTGTTATGGGGACAGCTGGAGACCTGCGCTGTTAGGAGTGGGACCAGGCAGAGGGAAAAGTGAACATCAGACTATACATTGGCTTCCATAAAGATTATTATCAGTTTCCACTGAAAATATCGCCAAGGGCGACAGATCCGTGCCAGACTTTTCAGTGACTTCAGCAGACATGGCCCTAGTGCGTTCCTGCTACTAGGACGTGGTCCCTCCAAGCAGGGTCTAGTGGGCCTGCCGGGGACTACGAGGCCTTAATCCAGCAGGCACGTACCTTTTCTGAGAGGACTGGCGACCCGGCGAGGACGCCAGCGACAAGTTGGCTTTCTTCTTGCTCTCGGGTCTGGTCGACGCCTCCTCCGACATCTCCAGGCCCGCGCTCTTCTTGGATTTCTTGTTTTCGCCTTCCCTGTAATGACCCGAAATGAAGAGCCATTATCTCCCCTCCCGCTTTTTATCTATGGTGAAAAATAGTTCTTTATCTCGCATTATTACAACCTCAAATCGCGGGAGTGAGAGTGATTGGTGGGCTTTATAGCCGTTTAGACACTTTTATCGTGGGCCAGTGACTGCTCAATTGGGGGACACTTATCATAAGGTACAGCTGCAACAGATCAGATCCTGCTAAATCTATTTATCAATCAAAGCCCATGTGCGATGGATCACTGCTGTGTTTCGGGAGACCTCTCCCAAGACGTCTGCCCGTAATCGAGCGGAGGGGCTCCTTTTCAGGCAGCGAACACAGCCATTAACTTTGATCGCCGTATAATCAGGAATATTTGTGCTTTCCCTCAAATTTACAAGCCGTATATAAACCATCTCTTTATAGTGTGTGACTGCTGGCATGATGTGGAGGAGACACACAGCAAACAGACGGACAGCTCCGGACTCCAGCATCAACCCCAGTCTTAAAAGCTCGTCTACTGGCCCGGAGAGGGGCCAGCCCCGCACGGTACGTGGTGGCAGTGCGATATTTCAAAAGACATCCAGGGAGTGGAATTATCACATACTCATGAGGGGGAGAGAGACCGAGGTTCTTCCATTTCAGAGATGGTTCTAATTTCTTTTTGCCGTCTGGCTTGTTCGGCGAAAGCTGTTGTCTCGCCTTCTCATGCACATTCTTTTCCTGATGCTCGTAAGACCTCTGGGGTTGGCCTTGTTCCTCCGCATCAACCGATTCCACTGTTGGATCTGTTGTGTTGACGGAGGTTCTTCTTGAACTGCAAAGTCCTGTTGAGGTAAAAAGAGAGAGAGAGAGAGAGAGAGAGAGGGAGAGAGGGAGAGAGGGAGAGGGGAGAGGGGGAGAGGGGGAGGGGGAGGGGGAGAGGGGGAGAGGGAGAGAGGGAGAGAGGGAGAGAGGGAGAGAGGGGAGGGAGGGAGGGAGGGAGGGAGGGAGAGGGAGAGAGGGAGAGAGGGAGAGAGGGAGAGAGGGAGAGAGGGAGAGGGAGAGAGGGGAGAGAGGGAGAGAGGGAGGGAGGGAGGGGAGGGAGGGAGGGAGGGAGGGGGAGGGGGAGGGGGAGAGAGAAAAAGAATAGGGAAAGTAGTGAGAAAAAAGGACCTCTCTCAATTTGCACCGAAATGCTAGCAGTGAAATATACAATAAATTCGGGGTCGTAAAAATTATATGGACTTGGGTCGTTAAAAAGTTCTTCCTCTAATGATTGTTCTTTTTAACAAAAGGTCCTCGGTCCTTTCGTTTTTTTCTTTTAAGTCATAAGGCATATTTTTCACACTACATCTGACATGTTGCCTCTTTGGTCTTTCTATGAGGGACACATCACACACTGGTGACTGAGAGAGTGCCGGCTCTCTCAGACTAAGAAGATTCACGTTAAAACTAATCCGGCCTCTGAAACGGTATCAGTGACTGTTGTTTATGAAAGCCGTCTTTCTCAACGGGAATATGGCAGACTAACAAATCG
>NC_085032.1:5811361-5872083 GCF_963692335.1 Osmerus eperlanus | reverse complement strand
CTCCATGTCCCTGCCTGCCTGCCTGCCTCCCATCCTCCCACCTTCCCTACCTCCCTTCCCCAGTCCTGTCCAGACCACCTACATGTCCCTGCCTGCCTGCCTGCCTCCCATCCTCCCACCTTCCCTACCTCCCTTCCCCAGTCCTGTCCAGACCACCTCCATGTCCCTGCCTGCCTGCCTGCCTCCCATCCTCCCACCTTCCCTACCTCCCTTCCCCAGTCCTGTCCAGACCACCTCCATGTCCCTGCCTGCCTCCTCCCTCCCCCAGGTTTCACCTGCTGCTCTGCTCCACAGCAGTCCCATCAAAACCCTGGGATGGAGAAACCTTGGCCAAAATGTTTGGCTTTTAAAATACTTTGGGGGGGGGGGGGGCGGAGGGGGCGGCAATTTCTGCTTTAACCCTGAGTTTATGTATTCTGTGTCACTGGGTGACCCGGTCCTCGAGTCCCTGTGAGCTAAGTCCATTCCGAACCAGTCGGAACCAGTATGAACCAGTCGGAACCGTACGGCCCTGAAGTCCATCCCTGTGAGGCTGCAGAGCACAGGTAGTCCATTAAGGGACAGCTTGGCCCAAGAACATGGCAGTGAGAACGGTACAGGAGAGAAGGTTCTAGATGAGATCCAGTCCTCGTCTCTATAGGTTTCATGCTTTCTTCAGTGACGGCTGAGTTCTGACAGCTTATTGGCTGAGGAGGCTGTGTGTGTGTGTGTGTGTGTGTGTACGGGACTAGTTCTGACAGGGGTGCTCCTTTCTGTGGAGATGGTTAACTAGCTCAATCGGAGGTCCCTCCAACACCAGTGCCAAATTCCTCGATTTACACGCACACAAACACACACACACACATGTGCCCTTCAATTCCCTACAGTAGTCAACCGAACACACATAGGGTTCAAAGGTCAAACCTGTTTGTAATAACCAGGAAGCCTCAGGCAGCTGGCTGGCAGTTGATATGGAAAGGATAAAAAGGAGTGGTCCTCACACACACACACACACAAGCTCTCTCACACACACACACACACACACACACAACCCCACACACACACAACGGAGACTGCAGCGAGTGTTTCTTGGCCGAGCTATCATCATGGAGAATTTTGCACTGCGCGTGTGAGTGAGTGTGCGTGTATGTGTGAGTGAGTGAGTCGGACTGGGAGGTGTAAATCCTGTGATGGTGATGTGCCGGCTCGCGAGGTGTAACGTTCCGGGCCGTGTCTGACACGCTGGGGTTGCAAAGGTACGTTGGGGACCGCCAAGGCTTCCAGGTGAGGGACAACCCGTGGAAAAGCCTCCCCAACAACATGATCCGGGACCTGGGACGACCTGCGCGGAACCTTCTGGAAGCGCGTCCGGAAGGCGGAGGAGGTGGGAGGGTGGCGGGCGGGAGGGGGGGGGAGGAGGGGGTCTGCTTCCTGACACTGGGCCAGATACGGCTGAACTCACAGGCGAGCGGTTATGAAGGTATCACTTTTCTCGGTGGTGGGGGGAAGGCGGGGAGACGGGGGTGGAGGTGGGGGGGGGGTTGAGGTGAGGTGAGGGAGTGAGGGGTAGAGGTGTGGGGGTGTGAGGGGTTGAGGTGAGGTGAGGGAGTGAGGGGTAGAGGTGTGGGGGTGTGAGGGGTTGAGGTGAGGTGAGGGAGTGAGGGGTAGAGGTGTGGGGTGTGGGGGGTTGAGGTGAGGTGAGGGAGTGAGGGGTAGAGGTGTGGGGGTGTGGGGGGTTGAGGTGAGGGGAGGGAGTGAGGGATAGAGGTGTGGGGGTGTGGGGGGTTGAGGTGAAGTGAGGGAGTGAGGGGTAGAGGTGTGGGGGTGGGGGGGTGTGGGGGGTAGAGGGGAGGCGGGGCGGTGAGCGGCGCCGGGCGTGGAGCGGCGCCACCACAGGATCAGTCCGACAGCTCCGTCACGCCAGCACAGCACCGGCCCAGAAACCAGGCGACCTCTGAGCTCACGGCGAAAGAATCGAGCCCTGCGCTAAACCAGCTCTGTCCTTCCCCCGAGTGGAGTATGGCAAGGTTTTGTCATGAGAGCGTGATTGGATCGACAGACAGGGAGTAGGGAGGGGGGGGGGGGAGGACAGGAGGGGGGGAAGGAGAGGAGAGGAGGATCGATCTGTCAGACGTCCAGGGACATCGGGCCAGTTGCCGTGGCGCCCGCATCCTGAGAAGAACGTCCAAACATTCGCCTGAATACCGAACCTAAGATCCATCTCTTTTTCACCTGAGGGCCATCCCAAGGCCAGGGAACGTGCCGCGGCCTGGACGGACCTGACAGCTTTAACAACCCCCGCTACGACCAGAACCGCTGGACCGCTCTCAGCACAGTCACAATGGCCTGGTCCGGTCAACGCTCTGCCTCTGGTCAGATCCCACTAGCAGACTGCAGGGGGGGGGGGGGGGGGGAGGGGGGGGGGTAGGAGTGTTGGGAGGGCAAGGTGCCAGGGTAGGGGAGGAATAAGCTGCAGACGGCAGACGCACTCGTCCCTGCTCCTGACCTCTCCTGTGGTGTGGCTCGGAATGGCTCTAGCGCCATCTAGTGGAGATAAGTGGCAGAGCGGAGGCAACACCTCCCACAATGCTAGCTGGGGCATCGGCGCAACTTCACTCCGCCGACGTAGCACAGCCATATCTGGGTGGCAGCAGATGGAGGACTCTGCTGTTTAGTCTAGGCCTGAGTGAAGCCTGCAGTCTGATCTGTGTCTACAGAGAGAACAGCAGGGATGGGAGGAGGAGGTTGGAGAGAAAAGAAGGGTGTCAGTTTTTCCTCTTTTGTAGACAACAGAACCATCTGTCTGTCCGGGTGCTGCGCAGGTGGCGCAGTCAGAGGAGGGGCAAGGAGTAACACACACGCACACACCCTCTCACACACACACACACAGGGTGTGGAGGAGAGCCACACTTTACTGCTCCATCAAGGCCTTCACACACCATTTAAACCCAGACCAGGTGCCTCTGTTCTGGCTGTCCAGTAAGAGCAGACAGCACCAGAGACAACATGGAGCAGACACGAGAACCAGAGCCCAGGGATTCACACGCGAACCTAAACTATCCACCACGCACACTTGGCTCGACTTCTCTCGGCCCAAGCAGACCAGGTTATCAGCCCCACGGTGCTGCTGGGAGATTGAGTTCTCATCCCCGGAGCGGAGGCAACCTACGCAGTCCAGGGTTACAGGAAGGACAGGTGCCGGAGACACAGATGACCAGGGCTGCTGCGAGGGGAGGCGAGGTAACCCTGGCCAGATCCTCTCTCACAGGACGGAGAAGGCGCCAGAACAACACCCTACCCCCTCCGACACACCTCTTCTGGTTACAGCCTCCACCTTTTGCAGGCGTCGAATCGCGGGTTGCCAAAGCACCTCGGTCCGTGTCTCTTAAGTGTGCGTGTGGACAGCTTAGACGAAGTTCCGCAGTGGCCATATGTTCAAGCTGCACATAGGGACAAAGGCTCCAATCCAGTCAGTATCCAGCCCTTACCTACTAGACCTGCAGGGGCAATCCATAAGTCTGTCTGGCTTGTGTCTGTGTCTCTGCGTCATAATCCTGGCCCTACACATGTTAATACTGAACTGCTGCGCTAGCTAGCGTCTCAGACACATGCTACCAACAACACACGCACAAACACACATTGACGACAAACACACACCCATTGACACACACTAAAACCCACACCGCTAATAACTCCGGCGTCCGAGCAGGGCTGTTATTATTAAAAGCATGGCGTGTCATTGGAGGCCGCGTGCTGTTTTAAAAGAACACTATCTTGTTTTCACATGTGCGCGCGTGCTCCCATAAAGCTAAGCTACAGTGACGGGTAGCGCATGCTCTTCCAGTCCATAAAAGACATGTCCAAATATTTGCGCTGTGATGCAGTTTGGAGTAAGCGACGCCAGGAAAGGAGGGGAGAAAGATGGAGGAAGACCGAAGCGGGCAACCAAAACGGAGGATTTGAGAGGAGAGACAGACTGAAGTATGGCCGCTCAGAGGATGTGGGATCTGAGAAATGTGGAAACGTCAAACAGACATTTCCCAACGAGTCCCAGTAGGGGGCGTCCTCGCTCCTCTTGCTGTGATGCAGCACAGAAGCTGTGGCTCCAGCCCTCTCAAAGCAGATTGGATGTATAACCAATTTGCCTTTCAGCTACAGTGCCCAAATAATGGCGAACAGAAACCACAAATTATACTGACAGACAGACAGACACGTTCTAGTACATAGTGTTACACCCCACAACCTTACAGAGATCCCGACACACACACAAACGCGCGCGCACCCACATGCACACACACACACACACACCGTAACACACACCAGCGTTCCGTCGAGAGAGTGCATAATTGCCGTGTATTAAACTGCGGTGAAGGGGAACATTCATACACATGACATTTGAAATGGAAAGACAGTTAAATCTTATATCCCCCCTCCCCGTGCCAGAGTAGAGCTGCAGACTCTGTGCTCTGTTTGTGGAAAAACGCATTGTTGAACCCGCTCCTTGCTCCAGAGGGCAGGGCCGGAATGTCACCCCTGTCGGGTGGCGTTAGCCGCGCGGCGCTGGGACAACCGGAGACGTGAGCCGTGTTTTGCACGCCGAGCCAAGTGGCCTGGCGTTAATGGCTGTTAGGTTTATGCGGGATGGGGCCTGGAGGGGGCTGGAGGGAGGGAGGGAGGGAGGGAGGGAGGGAGGGAGGGAGGGAGGGAGGGAGGGAGGGAGGGAAGGAAGGAAGGAAGGAAGGAAGGAGGGAGGGAGGGAGGGAGGGAAAAAGATGGAGGGGGAGAAAGCGGAGGGAGGCAGGGAGGGAGGGAGGGAGGGAGGGAGGGAGGGAGGGAGGGAGGGAGGGAGGGAGGGAGGGAGGAAGGAAGGAAGGAAGGAAGGAAGGAAGGAAGGAAGGAAGGAAGGAGGGAGGGAGGCAGGCAGGCAGGCAGGGAGGGAGGGAGGGAGGCAGGCAGGGAGGGTAGGAGGGAGGGAGGGAGGGAGGGAGGGAGGGAGGGAGGGAGGGAGGGAGGGAGGGAAAAAGATGGAGGGGGAGAAAGCGGAGGGAGGGAGGGAGGGAGAGTGGGGAGGAGGGTGGAGAGAAGAAGGAGGGAGGGAGAGTGGGGAGGAGGGTGGAGAGAAGAGGGAGGGAAGGCGGTGGCATGAAAAAGGCACAAAAACATTACAAATAAAGCTACTGGACGAAGAAAGCAGGGCCTCAGATTGAGGCTGGTCTGTACCTCAGTATGAAACTGGTTTGGACCTCAGTTTTAGGCTGGTCAGGACCTGAGTATTAGTCTGGTCTGGACCTGAGTATTAGTCTGGTCAGGACCTGAGTATTAGTCTGGATCTGAGTATTAGTCTGGTCTGGACCTGAGTATTAGTCTGGTCAGGACCTGAGTATTAGTCTGGTCTGGACCTGAGTATTAGTCTGGTCTGGATCTGAGTATTAGTCTGGTCTGGACCTGAGTATTAGTCTGGTCAGGACCTGAGTATTAGTCTGGTCTGGATCTGAGTATTAGTCTGGTCTGGACCTGAGTATTAGTCTGGTCTGGACCTGAGTATTAGTCTGGTCAGGACCTGAGTATTAGTCTGGTCTGGACCTCAGTGTGAAACAGAGCAGGCCAGGTCTGGCCTCTCCTCCACTGGAGACTGTGGAGGTCAGGAACAGCGCAGGATCAGCACACAGCCCATGTGTCTTTCCAAATAAAAGCACCAGAGAGTGTGTGTGTAGATTGAGATGAACCTGTCTTTCCATCCATGCGGCCCAGCTCTGAGGTCATTTTATACACTCGGCGGGGTCTCCCGTCCATGCAGAACCTTGACACACCAAGCCCCCCGGCTCTTCAGCCTCCTAAAGACGGCATGAAACCCTTCCCTGCCTCACTCCAGTAAACGCCATGGAAACCCACTTCATTTTGACGTTGTTACATTTTCTGCGGGGTCGTCTGGTGTTTCACAGAGAGGTGAGAGCGAGACGAGGGAGTTCGGCGAGGTGGCGAGCGAGGCAAGGAGCGGGGGGGGGGGGGCTCCAGTGTCTGGCGGGGTCACGGCGAGACACGAACACGAGCTGAGGAGCGTCTGGAAAGGTCAAAGGTTAGGTATTCCGTCGACTCCAGCTGGGCTCGCCTGGGTCGGACGAACTTCTGCTGAACTCCCTGGACGACTCTTAACCAGTCTGACATAGTACGGTTCAGCAAGGCAAGCGACGAACATTCAGAAACATTACAAAGACCAGGCAGAAAGAGGGAAGCCACAATTTCAGAGAAGGAAAGAGAGACAAAGGGAGGTGAAGGTAAAGTGAAACACCTTGGAACTACCAACCTGATCAGACCTGATATTCCGGTTTCTTTCGTTTACAGTCACATGACGCCCCTGTCTCTTCTCCTCACATACCACACACACCTTTACAACCCGGGCCTGCCAAGAGAGACAGAGAGAGAGGGGACGAGAGAGGGAAAGAGAGAGAGAGAGAGTTTGTCAGTTCTGGAACTCAATTCTGGAATTCACTCCTGCAAGAGGCAGACGCCAGTACGTACACAGACGAGTTGCAGTAGCCTCTCGCGTGCTGGTACGGTCATCTCACCATGCAGTTACCCCAGTTCACCTCTAGAGGGCGCTGCCGTCACACAAATACAACCCGGCTCTTTCCAGCAGAGCTCCTCGGAGATTCTGAACGACAAGCCCCTGGGTCCTGAGATACAGTCCTTTAGCCTCCGTTGTCAACCGTGCATGTCTGGCCTGACCTTGGTGTCACACTCCCCTTTAGGGGGGTGTCCGTGACAAGATGTGTGTGTGTGTGTGTGTGGGTGATTGTGAGTGTGTGAGTCTTCCCCAGGTAGCCTGTCCTACTGACAGCGTGACCTCATCAACAGCTAGGTGCCAGTGGAGATGGGCACCGGTAATCTCATCCCCAGCCAGGGTCCTATTGTCATTCAAAGAAGGCGAGGCTGGCACAAGGGCAACTGTCCACCGGGGTTCTAGTGTGACCGAGATGTTCTCTCCATGCCCTTCTCAACCTCCCTCGACCCTCTCTCTTCTTTGGTGTTCTTCCTTTTCAACGTGGCCTCTACCTGTCTTCTCCTCCTCCTTCTCCTCCCTCCCCTCCCCTCCCCGCCCTCCTCCCTTCCTCTTCCCACTCCTCCTCTCCTCCCCTCCTCCTCCTCTCTCTCTCTCTCTCGTTCCCAGGCTGACACTGTAGGCCTTTGTGTGGCCTCCGTCCATTAACTATGGGGGAGTTGAGGCCATGGTTACAACTAGCGCATTCCAATGGCGCACACACGCACGCTCGCACACACATGCACACACACACACACACACTCAAACAAAACACAGATAGACCCATCTCCCACTGTAATCGCAGTGGCCCAGATTGCATTCAATTCCATTAATTCGGGACATGGGAGCCTCCAGTGCCTGCTCACAATGGCCGACCATGAGGGGAGACAAAACACTTAGCTGTATTACTGGAACTCATTAAAGAGAGAGTGTTGGTTTGCACTGCGACACAAACAGGTCAAGTCTCCCTGCACGGGTTTCGGGAAAACAGCTACTGACACACAGACTTACCTGTCTCTCTCTCTCTCTCTCTCTCTCTCTCTCTCTCTCTCTCTCTCTCCATCTCTCTCTCTCTCCATCTCTCTCTCTCTCACATTCATTCGTTCGATATCAGGGACCACAGATGTGTGACGTGATTGCGGATTTTGTTTCCCAACCCTCTCAAGTCCCCAACAGCCCCCCCCTCGCTCCCCGTAAGCCCCACACTAAGCCTGCAGTCAGTCACCACCAGCGTTACCTGGTAACCTACGTCCTCATATCTGAGCTACCTGGTCCAGAGGAAGGAGAAGGAGAGAGGGTAATAGTGCGAGAGTGACAGAGAGAGAGAGAGAGAGAGAGAGAGAGAGAGAGAGAGAGAGAGAGAGAGAGAGAGAGAGAGAGAGAGAGAGAGAGAGAGAGAGAGAGAGAGAGAGAGAGAGAGAGAGAGAGGAGATATGGCTATAAGAAGTGTGTATCGATCACTGGCTTACGACCTGAGCAGCGAGGCAGGGCGGGAGATCCATTAGCAGATAAATAATGCACACACCTGTTTGAAGGACAGCTTTCACAGCCTACACTGATAGTACAATAGGCTGTGAAAGGGGGAATAGGGAGTAGGGAGGGACAGCAAGGGGAAAGAATGTGAAGAAGAAGACAAGAGAGAGAACATGAGAAAGATCGATGAATAAGTGCCGTCAGCGCAGCACCAGAATTCTGCTCCGCTCAGCACAGGGCCAGGTCCTCCCGTCAGCTATCCCAGGACTGAGGCCCTTCTCTGGGGACACGGAGCACAGCTGGCACGCAGAAGACTGGAGCCCGGGCGGGGAGTAGGGAAATGTCGATCATGCATAAAACTGCTAGCTGAAACAACACAACTCATTGAGACAGCTTAAATCAAAGCTCCCTGGTGATATTCAAACCATCCGACCTTGACTGAATGACTAAGCAGGTTTGGTGTGTTCCTGGTTGGACCTGTCCGACACTGATAGGCTCCCGCGGGTTCTCCAACGGCCACCAGCCTAACCGCCTGCCTCGCGGGTGTTCAAACATCCCCCTCACAATAGCGGACCACTGCTGCACCTGTGTTTGAGAAGGACAACGCTAAGCTAGGCTAGCACCCTCAAACTCACTGCCGAAAAGGATTCAGAAGTCGACCTGGTTACATTAACCACGTAGCCCGCTCACAGCTGGGTAACTGTCTTAAGAGGTGTTTTCTCAGAGGAGAGGAACTAGTGCTTTTGGTGAAACCATAACAAGATTGTGGGCCCACTTCGGTGACCCCTGTTGAATATTGCTCCTGGATCTCCTCAGTCTAATCTCCCCCCCCCCCCCCTAAGCGGCTTAGCTCTGACAATAAACAACCGTGCCAACAACACACTTGTTAGGGCATGAGGACAAGTGTTGGCTCCACTAAGTCTGCCTCTAAACTCCCTTCTCAGTCGAGAAGCTCCTGGAGTCAGTCTGTGGGAACACAGCTGCGTTTCCATCGCAAGCGCCTGGGACTTTTCATCCAGGGCCAGAACTACTTTTCAAGGAACTAGAAGGTTCCTCCAAGTCCATTGTTAGCGGCGTTTTTGGAATTATTTAATTGCGGGTCGCCATTGACGACAGGGAGGACCAACAGCATAAGGCTCGAGCCTTAACTGGCTCGAGGATGGACCCTGAACTAGCCGCAGCGTAGCTAGACCCGGAGGTCCACAATATCGCTGCCAGAAGACCGACGTGAGGAATGGACTTGTTATTTTAGCGTGGGCCACTGTCTCACTCAATACCTCCCTTTGTTTTCACCCTTCTTCAACAGAGTAATTGATGAGGAACTGCGACAGGGAGAAGTTAAGAGTTTCCTTATTAATGACACACACAAGCGTGCACGCACACAAACACACACACCACTTCCTCCATTGGGGCCTGGACACCCAATAGGGGTCTAAATCAGCCAGAGGGGAGTTCATTCAGTCCGGCTTTCTAATTCATTGTGGCGGAGGGATTCCGAGCCATTGAACACGCTCAGTACAGTGAGATACGGCCAGAGGCGCCACCGCAGCCTCTGAAGGAACAGAGAAGAGAGGAGGATGTTTTCCATCACTCGTCAGGGGACAAGGGAGAGAAGAGGGGATGATGTAGCCAGTGAGGGGAGGAGAGGGGGAGAGAGGGTTCGTGTATCCAAGGCTTCTGATTCATCAGCAGTGTAATTCTAGGCACTATTAACCCCCCTCACAGTTAAATAACATTTACTGGGCATTCCAATTCCACAAAGAGACAGTGTTGGGGTGAAGCTGATTGCAGAAGAAACTGGTTATTTATTGCGGGTGTTGCCTTTCCAATCAATGGCTGAGTGTTCTATTTGAGGAACCGCCTCAAGGTTGGACAGTTCTCACAGACTAGCCTTGTTTTTTTGTTTCTTTTTTGGGGGGGGAGGGCGGGGTGGGGGGGGGGGGGGTTAATGCAAAAACGCACAATACACACACATAAACACACACACGCACTAACTTGGTAAGACCCGGAAAAGCCTAGCTAATCCCACAACTTTTAACACACACACGCAAACAGAAAGTAGCAAGAATGTGTTTGGCAGCTGTAGCTACTCTTTAGTACCTAGTCTGGGTCCCTCTCTCCCTCTCACCCAGAGAGGGCGGGACTGGCTCTCTGCACCCGCCCTGACCAGCTAACAAGCAGGCTAACCTCCCATACGGCCACAGCACAGAAGCACCGGAACAATGAACCAGACCTACTGTAGCAATCATCATCTGCAGACATCTGATCCCCCAGGAGACCACAGCTGACCCTGCCTAGCCCAGCCCTGACCCAGGGGCCGCCAACAGCTGGGAGCCGGCCCCTGGCCTGGCCACCCCCCCTCCCCACACACACACACACACACACAGACACACACACGTACTATGAATACACACATACATGTACAGGAGGACACATGTACATATACAAACACATGCGTGAACACACATAGCACACGGTGCAAACGGCCAGACACACACACACACACACGTTCTCACACCTCTCACTCCTGTAGGAAAACAGCTGATCTGACGAAGGGAGCAGCTTGCGGCCGCGGCGTTCAAACAATGTACGTCGTGCGTTGTGCTTGGGTGAACATGGCTGCTCGGGCTAATCTGTTCCCCCCGGCAAGTCCCGGGCTGGTGACACCCGACACTGCTGGTCCAGACTGGGGTGAGTTGGGGGGGGGGGGGGGGGTGATGGAGGTGGAGGGACAGGTAGCAGGTTGGGAGGGGGCTGACTGTAAGCCTGTAGAGGAGGCCCAGCTTGACTGAAAGGCAGCGGGGTAGGGTAGGGAAGAACGTGGACAATAGAGACAGACACATACGTCTCTCTCTCTCTCTCTCTCTCTCTCTCTCTCTCTCTCTCTCTCTCTCTCTCTCTCTCTCTCTCTCACACACACACACGCACTCTCTGGAGAGCTCTGGAAGAACATTTTGGGCTGTAGACACATACACAGGCACACGCAGAGCTTGACCTTGAGGACAGGTTTCTGCTAGCTGGAGGGAAAGGGACACACACATACACACACACACACACACACCGCCCTGGGAGAGATGACCTGACAGAACAGCGTCACTTTGCAGTCCTGCCAAGCTAATGGAGACAGACCTCAGACTCAGGGATCAGAAGCTCCCGAATTAACACAGAAGGCCACAGCAGGGAAACAAGCTTTGAGGTGTCTGTGTTTGTGTGTGTGTGTGATTGTTTGTGTGTGTGTGTGTATGTGTGTGTGTGTGAGAGTGTGAGAAAGGAGAGAGAGAGAGAGAGAGAGAGAGAGCGAGCGAGATCCATTATCATTAACGTATTTACTTTCCCGTTAGATTTTAAACCCCATGTTCGAGTGGGGAGCCCTCAAGGCAGTCATTACAAAATCCCTCTGCTTCTCACCGGCCTTGGATTATGCATTGTGTTCACTCGGTCATAATTATCACCACAAGTGCTGCCAACTGCATCAGCAGCTGAATCAGGAGGAGAATCCTGCTTAGATTCCTCTCCATTCCTGTTTCCGTGTGCATACGTGCATGCGTGTGTGGTCTTCAGTTCCAACTCCCTGAAAATGCTCTCTTGGCCTGTTAACCCAATTAGGTTGCAGTGTGTGTGTGTGTGGGGGGGGGGGAATTGGTTGAGTTCTCTAAAAGTGCCCTGTCATGCTGTCAGTTAGCCGGTCCCCCGGTGCTGATCCAGCTCCTGTTCCGGGCTCTCATGTACCCTCTCAGGTCCCAGGAGGCCAGGAGACTGGGGCAGGGCTGTCTGCAGCTCTGCAGCTCTGCCGGGAAGGCCTGGGGGCTGTTTATAGAGCCAGGGCTGCACTGTCACTCTGCACTGAGGCAGGGGAGGAGAGAGGGAGAGAAGGGAGCGAGAGAGAGGGTAGGAGGGAGGAGAGTGAGGGAGACTGTGGGGAGGGGGGCGGGGGGGGGGGGGGGGGGGTTGAGAGGAGGGAAGGAGGGGTGGGAGGAGTGGAAGAGGGAGGACTGGAGGGGGTAAGTGGTGCTCAACAGAGGGTGGTAGTGACTTCTGATGTTCTCCTGATGTCATGAAGTGTGGTGTAACTGTAGAACTGTGATATGGAGGAGAGGAGAGGGGGATTAACACCTCTCTCTCTCCCCTTCATGTCCCACCCCCCCCCCCCCCCCCACCACCACCACCTCTCCTCTCCCTGGCTCTCTCGCAGATACCACAACGGTGAAAAAATACCACAGAGTTGTGCAAGATCAGACAAGAAACACGTTTGCATCATGTTTGTCAGGAAGCGAAAGCTAAAACGCTTTGACGGAAGATTACCTTAATGCCTGCAGGTCAGGTAACAGGAGCTTGGCTGAGGAGGACTGGGTTGACAGGGTTAACCACTCAACAAGACACCCTCCTGTGGAAGTTCGCCCCGCTAACACACTCGCCTGACCTTTGACATGAGTTATGGGTTCGAGTCGGGGCCCGAGACTGCAAAGTACAACGGGAGGGTGACAGGGGGACAGGTGGGGGGGTGGACACACACCCGCGCGGGACCGGCTGAGGCATATGTTGGGGGAGGGGGGTTGGGGGGGGTCGTAACAATAAAAGACAGGAAATGAAGCACATTCAACCGTCTGCCTGTGACCGACTCACCCAGCACCCCCCTCCATCCCCGCCGGCCCTGTCGAACCAATTAACGCATTCCTCCATCCGCCCTGTGACAGAGTTTCGTGTGTGTGTGTGTGTGTGAGAGAAAAGTACAAAGAGACGAACAGGACTCACGGTTGGCCCCGTACAGTTACACACCTGGGGGAGGGGTGTGGGGGGGGGAGGGGGCACGTCAGAAGGACTACCAGCACGATGGCTCTGTCTAACCCCCAGTGGACGAGGGACCCCTGTACGCCCCTAACCCTCACCCCCCGACCCCTTACTGTCACACACCACCCACAGCCCCAGGAGGAAGGGCCTGCCCACGGCCTGTAAATGGACACCGGGGGACTTTTCCCATCGTCACTGGATGGATGTGACACGACGATGACTACGATCACTGAGAGCCTCTTTAGAAGTTGGACTACTAGTTGTGAGTCAGCAGCTATTTATCTGCTCGACAAAACAATCTTGAGGAAGTGAAGTCTTTGTGATGAGAACCTATCAACAGTGTGTGTGTGTGTGTGTGTGTGTGCGTGTGTGTCTCGCCTGCCCGATTCATTTGGGTCAGACACAGTGAGTGTGACAGGGAGGGGTGAGTGGCTGGTGACAGGTGCTACTAATCCATTTGTTTGGGTTTGGGCGACAACGGGAGGCAATATTAAACCCAAACCCTCGCCCCACGCCCACCCCCAGCCCCACATAAACACACACTCTCCCCCTTCCACCCCACTAATGCTGACTCAGGCTGTTCACATAAACACAGGAACACTCATGTCAAACACAATAACACTGGACATACACACCCTCATATGCACTCCCCCCACCACCACCACCCCCACACACACACACACACACACAAACTCCCAGACATTCCACGCACAATAATAAACGCCATTTCCCGTTCAGACTCCTGTCTGGAGTATCTGTTGCCGTGGGTGTCATATTCCTGGTCTTCTCCTTGTCTTTCCGTGAACTGAACCCTGGGAGGCGGCTGTGTGTGGAGGCTACTGTCTTGAATGCAGTCTCCTACCTACCATACAAAACACAGCTGCTGACAAAGCAATTGTTTGAAACGGAATCGGATTCATGTCCTTAGCGGTACGTAGCGAGTCGAGAGAAACACAGCATTTTGTAATTAGATCAGCTGGTTTTCCTAAGGGGGCCTCAGTACCTTTCACACAAAAACTCCCATCCGCCCCAAAAAGAAAATACCACAGAGAGAGAGAGAGAGAGAGAGAGAGAGAGAGAGAGAGAGAGGGAGAGAAGGAGAGAAGGAGAGAAAGGGGGGATGGGGGGGTGGATTGATGTCACTGAAACTAGCTGGCTTCTTTATAGCTGGGGAATGAAACGATAACACAGAGGAATTCACCTCCCTTTCCCGCCCTGAGACACGGCCCAGATGTCTCTGAGTGTCAGAGAACGTGTGTGTGTGTGTGCGCGCGTGTGTGTGCAGGCATGTGTGTGTGGGTGTGTGAGAGCATTCGTGTGTGGGGGTGAATGAATGTTTGTGTGGGGGTGTGTTTGTGTGTGTGCATGCCTGTGTGTGTGTGTGTGTGTGTGTGGGAGTGTCTTCATGTGATAATAGCGGTGATAGTACACATTCCCTCAGGAGCAAACACATAGCAAGCCTCCATCCCTGGTACCAGCCAGGATCCAGGAACCAGAAACTCCGCAAGGGGCAGCAAAATCCCCGTCTCTGGCCCAGCAGGGTGAGCCTGGGCTGGGTCACATTACAGGTGCTAAGCCCTGCTTCTGTGAACGGCGCCTGGCCCATGGTTGATAATGGCCATCATGGAACGCTTCACCGGTCGCCGAGCGCCAAACCCGACACCTCCAGCTGTCTGGGGCGGTGGGGCTAAACAACCCCCGTGGGCGGATTCACCACGTCTCGTTTAGCCAACTCGCTCTGAGGCAATGGCGGGACAGGGCGATCATGTGGAACGTGAACTCCCATTAGTGAGCAGCGCTGATCCACTCTGTAGACGTGGTGGGTTGTGTGTGTGTGTGTGTGTGAGGGGAGAGAGGGGGGGGATTTAATTTTGAAGAGGACGCTCTTTCAGCCCAGACACAGATTATACCCAAATTTGGACTAAACAGCACTTTAGATGGATAATCTCCACCCGTATGTTTTTTTTCAGTTGAGGAATCATGTGCCAAACTGGCAAAAACTGCCCTCCCAACCTTCCGACTGTCCTTGACGGAACTGATGGCCGGACATAGGTGACGCGGCGAGAGGAAAGACGAGGACAGGACGAGTGCCTGAAGCTGTCCTCATCAGCGTGGTAAGCAAACCCACCAGTGGGCTGGCCTAGTTGTGAAGCGAGCTCAGCAAACTGAAGAGACATTAAACAGAACGTCCCTACGTGCACACACAAAACTAACACACACACACACACACAAAGAGAGGCAGGGACACATGCCCACAGCAACACAGAGGCCCACATTGTTTCCTGTCTAAACACGACCAGGCATCGGTGAAGCGGTTGCCTGGACACCTACACCGTCAGTCAGGTGGTTTTCCTCTCCGCTCTCCCTCAGTCTCTCTCTCTCTCTGTCTCTCTCTCTCTGCTTCTCCCCCTTCCTCTCCCTCGGTATTTGCCCACACCATGTCTCATTCCCTGGTCCTCTCTCTCGTGCTCTGCGGTGATGGCCATGGGAAGCTCGAGGCTTGCACGCTCTCCTAGCAGTCCCATCCAGGGACTTCCCTGACTGTGCTGACCCAGTCCTGGTGTCATCTCTCCCCTCCCCGCGCCCACAACAGGGAGGGCCTCCCCTGGGGCTGGAAGCACCAGCAGGACTCAGTGCCCAGGGGTCTCTGAGGTGAACTAAGCTGTCGCAGTAAGATGATCACAGAGCCAGGGGGAAGAGGGAGGGGGGTGCTGGGGAAATGAGCTAATTGCCAGGTGATAAAGAGGCTTAGAGAGAGAGAGAGGTGCAGTAGACCATCATTAATATCAGCACCTCAGCAGAGAGAGAGAGAGAGAGAGAGAGAGAGAGAGAGAGAGAGAGAGAGAGAGAGAGAGAGAGAGAGAGAGAGAGAGAGAGAGAGTGACAGACAGACAGACAGACAGAGAGATAGACTGAGAAGGAGAGAGAGAGAGAGACAGAGAGAGAGAAAGAAAGCCAAAAAGACAGAGAGAGAACAACAACAAACAAATAGGGTGCTAAGCAGGAATCGAACCCATGAGTTTCTAAGCAACAACACGCAAGTCAGTGAAAGGCTGAATAAAGCCCTTAATGAATTAAACCCCTCTGGGATATAATCCCCTGTAGAGGTTAGGCTGTAATACTCCCTCCAGCCACTGAGAGACAGAGAGCGGGAGCTATCCTCCACTCTAGATGAATTATATAACCAATCAGGTGATTACATGTAAAGCCACAGAACTCAACTCATCCTGTCCTCCATTAAAACCAGCCTACAGGCTTGATTGGGTTAAAGCACTTCACTAGAGATGATCCATCAGGAAGGAGCTCCTGGAGACCTCTGGGACATGGAGTTTATCCAGTAGAGACCTGAGGGTTGCATATCTCTTCCAGCAGCAGGGCAGGGAGGTCTCTTGCAGGGCTGGGGTCACAGAGGGTACACGGGATGTAAACAATCTGATTGGAGTCTGAGGTGACTCAAGCTAAAGAAGCTCTACTACAAGTCTTCTACCCCGATTAAACACCATTAGCTCAGTGTTAAATCCTTGGGGTCCACTTGATTTACACTATCCCTCACAGCTGAACCAACAACCGCCAAAATTCAAACGCACCGTAAATACTTCCTCATGTTGCCTTCCTAATGTTGCCTGTCTGCTTGTAGTGAGTGTGACTATAAGAGGTCCACTAGAATAGAGCTAAACCTCCACTAGATCTACACTGGAGCTGCAGAAGAACTTCACTACAGCTACACTGCAGCTACACTACAGCTACACCAGAGTTACACTTGAGCTATACTAGAGCTATACTACAGCTACACCAGAGCTACACTAGAGCTACACTAGGGCTACACTAGGGCTACACTAGGGCTACACTAGAGCTACACTAGGGCTACACTAGAATTACACTAGAGCTACACTAGGGCCACACTAGAGCTACACTAGAGCTACACTAGGGCTACACTAGAGCTACACTAGGGCTACACTAGAACTACACTAGAGCTACACTAGGGCTACACTAGAGCTACACTAGGGCTACACTAGGGCTACACTAGAGCTACACTAGAGCTACACTAGGGCTACACTAGAACTACACTAGAGCTACACTAGGGCTACACTAGGGCTACACTAGGGCTACACTAGAACTACACTAGAGCTACACTAGAGCTACACTAGGGCTACACTAGGGCTACACTAGGGCTACACTAGAGCTACACTAGGGCTACGCTAGGGCTACACTAGGGCTACACTAGAGCTACACTAGAGCTACACTAGGGCTACACTAGGGCTACACTAGGGCTACACTAGAGCTACACTAGAGCTACACTAGGGCTACACTAGAGCTACACTAGAGCTACACTAGAACTACAGTAAAGCTTGAACAGGAACTTCACAAGAGAGAACATCCCGGTGTCCTCAGCTCCCTGACTGGTTCAGAGGTGACAACAGACAGTTATGAAGAGGGTGTCAGGGGTGGTCTGGCTGAGGGAATCCCTGATATCCTGAGGAGCTTAGCAGCCAACCACACCACTGACCTCTGACCTCCCGGTCAGGCCTGGGTGACCTGGCAACAAAGAACTGAGAACTAGCGAAGATAAGGGACTCTGTCCTGGAAGGCTTGAACAGGCTAAATGGTATTGAATACGTGAGGGATACGATAGAGGAAATTAAGGAAGGAAGGTTATGATAGGAAGGTAGATAGTACGGAATAAAAGTGAACGGGATAAATCTCATTAAGTCTCCAACATTATTATATGTATACAGATAATAAACAGAAAGTCAACAGAAGGTTCAGTAAAATGGTGCACACAGACTTTCCTAGATAGCCTAGTTGGTTGGCTAATGTGTAGTGTGGATTTTTGACATTTAATAGTAGACCTAAGACAACCTTTTATGGTGGCACCATACTGCTGTCGTCTTCCCTGACTGTGGGGTTCACCGGAGTCATAACAAACACCAGCTCATCGCATTCACAAAAACATTTACTAGCCTACCTTCCCTGGATGGCCTTTGCTCTTTAAATTCAGCTGAACACAGAGATTAAGGATTGTGCTCTGTTTAATCATCTGAGAACAATATATTATGTCCAAATATCCAGACCAGATATTGTGAACATTGTGGTAGACAATGAGACTTTTCAGCATCAACTTGTCAGATAATAGCATGTATGAAGATGTGGAAACGTCCCTGGGAGTATTCTTCTAGTACACTATGGGGCAGTGAGTCTGGTTTAGACACGGTGCAGTTCCAGTCAAATTTGAATCCGTATTCCCCAACAACAGGCCCCAAAGGGCCATACTCTCAGACACAGACCGGGTCAAGGGTCACAGGAAAGGACTCCTCGCGTCACCCTAGAACGGCTGTGTCATGGGGAGCTGACGGTGCAATTGTGCCTACGGTCATCCTCGAGCCACTTCCAGTTCAAGCTAGTCCTCCTCCAGTTTTCCCACCGCGCCACGGAGGGGAAGGCGGAGCATCCGAGCCACACACTGGGCCACACAGCGGTCGCTGGAACCGGCCTTCTGGTCGACCATTTACCAGAGAGCTGTGGGTCTCCAGTAGGCTGTTGTACAGACAGGCAGGCAGGCAGGCAGAAGCAGGGGAGGAAAGGCAGGAGGGCTACATGTGAAGGAGCTGTGTTCCTATGAGGCCCACCCTCACACAATACCTCTCTGTTCACCAGCCCAGTGGTCAAGTTCAGCTTCTCCATCCCCTCTCTCGGCCCCGTTCCCTTTCTCTAACCTCCCCCCAACCCTCGCTCTCTCTCTCTCGCTCTCTGTCTATGGCCCTCTCTCTTTCACTGTCTCTCACCCCCCGTTTTTTGGTCCCCCTCTCTCTAAGAGATGACAGAGGCTACCGATGGTCAGTGAGATAGCTGACCAGCGGAAGAGCGGGAAGCTTCAGAGGCAGTGGCAGAAAGAACAGCTTTGTTCCCCAGGGCCGGGACTCACACAGGGGGCAGGCTGGGAGGACGCACTCTGCCAGAGGGAGCACAGCCTTCTGAGGAAATACCCCCCCCCCCCCCTCCTCCCTCCCCCGTTAGAGACTGGAGCAATATCTGTGCATTCATACACGCACACATACACACACACACACATTTAGTCATTTAGCAGACGCTCTTATCCAGAGCGACACACACGTCCACACGCTACCAGGCAAGGATTTAGCTCGGGTTTTCCTGTATCTCTTTCTCCCGAGAACCAGCCTCACCATGGATGAACCCTCCTGCTGCATCCCTACCCCCACAACCACCCCCCAGCCACCCCCCACACACAACCTCAATAACAATAACTCCCATGGCCCCATCATTTAACCTCCTCCACCCCCACCCATTGATCTCGGCCCACTGGGAGACGAGCGTTTGTGGCTGACACAAAGAGGGAGCCACTCGGCTTAATGGCATTAAAGCCCCGCCCCGCCCCGACCTGATAAGACGACCAGAAGGTCCTCAAGAGGCTCTGCCTCTCGCCATCCTCACGCAACAACACACCCACACCGCTGGCCCACAACTGCCATTCACCATCGTCACGGCACCAATATGGCCGCCAACCTGTCTGAGCGCTTTAGCAAACACAATTCAACTTCAAATACTAACAAAGCTTCTCTAAATATAATAGGCACAACATGGTCACTCGGTTCCCGACCGACAAAGAAGGAAGCAGAACTGGGCTTGGCGGATCCACACACCTGCTAGTAAACACCACTAAACTTACAAACCCTCAATTCCACCACGCCCAGCTCCACGGCCTCCATTCAAACTCATTCAAATTCAAACTGTCTTCTCAAATCAGGGCGGGTCCACCTCGCGTGGTCTGGGGCGAATCCCTCCCAGCTGCCGAAAAAACACCAAACGCTTTTTGATATCAGGCCTCCAGCTTTCCCTACATGTATATTTATCTCGGTGTAATTGCAGCAGGGCCAGAAGGCTGTTGGTTCCGTACCAATTAGTGGTGAGAGTTCAGGGCTATGATAGCAGAGGAACGGGCCTTCTGGTAGTTTGATACCAGAACAACACACCACCAGCAAGACGACTGTTTAGATTCGGGTTTGTGGAATCATTTAGTGTAGGGGCATGCATGCACCACACACACACACATTGTACACACATGCACAAGCAGGAATGACTGCAGGGGTAGATACTGTGGTACAACAAAGGGTTCAAATTATGGTATGAGTTAAGACCTGGCATTCAGGGTATTGTTGAGCCAATCCCATTTAAATGAGATGTGTGGAGGAAAACAACTTCAACTTGACAGAGTGCTGGTCAACATCTATTTACCGGTTTCAGATTGTTTCCTGGTATCATCAGAGGAAAATCCCCTACATGTCATGTACTGGTTAAAATCCTTGACCACAGAAAGAATGCCAGATAAAGGATGTACTAAATATTCAAACATACCAACTCAACAGTTTGGTGTGAAAAGATGTGTGGATTTGATCCAACAGGGCATTAAGTTCAAATATTTTATGTTCAACTAAATTATTTGGGGAATATCTTATTGAGATATAAAGAGGCATACAGACAGACAGACAGACAGACAAGCAGGCCGACAAGCAGACAGACAGACAGGCACACGCAGGCAGGCAGGCAGGCAGGTAGTCAGGCAGACAGACGGACAGACAGACATGCAGGCAGGCAGGCAGGCAGGCAGGCAGGCAGGCAGGCAGACAGGCATACAGGCAGACAGGCTTTCCAGAGGGACAGGACAACAGCAACAAGTGTGGAGCTGCAGCTGACAGCCCTCCAGACGGTTGCAGCACAAAGAGGGGATTTAGGGCATGAAAACTGGCACTGTGGCACACCCCGAGACCCTGCCCCTCTGAAAGGAGCCAGCGGGAGCCAAGGGGGGGAGGGGGGGAGGGGGGCGAGAACCCCCCACGCCAGCATCAGCACTTTTCTCAAAGACCTGCCCAACAGCCCCACCCTCACAAAGCCAGGCACAGTTTGACAACATACCAAAGACAACCTCCTTTGACTTTCTTTTTAGCTTCCCCCCCCCCCCGCCCTCTTTAGACCCTCATGTTTCCAGTCAGCAGGATCAGGGATTAGACTCCACACAGTGGGGACAGTGTCCAAGGCAGGCCTATCCCTGGGTCTAATGAACTCCAGCGCAGGTACGCCGTCGCGACAACAAAGCGCCTGGCTACTTAGGATGTGTAATCGCCGCTCAGGTGAGGAAATGAACTGCGGTCGTAAAGCTACGACTTGTGCCTGCATGTCCTTTAACCGGACGGGGGAGTCAAGCGGGAAGGTAAACAACACGGGCCTCCTCCATCCCTGGTTGCTCTCTCTCTCTCCTTCCTTATCGTGGCAGGGTGTCGACCGTCGGCCCGCACAGCTATTGGCCTTTACCGGCAGGGAGGGGGGGGCAGGGGATGATGGCAGGATCTATTACCCCCTGGAGCTGGGAGCCAAGGGGGATGGGGGAAAGGAGTGTGGGGGTGGGGGGGGGGGGGGGGGCAGCCAGTATCCAGCTGATCCAAGTCAGCAATCTGATCCAGGGCGAGGTACTACTCTGCTGAGCTTTGACAAAAACGAGGGACGGGTGGCTGTACAAAGGGCGGGTGTAACGACACACCACGACACGCACACACACACACTCACGGACGGTCCTCCTTACCTTGGAGCAGAACAACCCAGTGGTATTCGAATACACACACACACAAGTGAGCGCGCTCACATGAACAGGAACAGGCAGCCACTAAAGTCAGTCCATCACAACCAGACACCATAGTCAGGCACAGGACGATCAGGGAGGTAACCAGGCACTCAAGGCAAACACAAACACGCACGTAGACTAAATGAAGACAGCAACCTTGCGGCCGTCAATACAGCACTTGATATCTACTACTGACAGGCTGTAATGTTAGACACTCTGTAGCCTATTTTTCGTTGACAAAGAGCCAATCTGTTGTGACAACAGTGTAAGAAAGGGGAGTGGCATCTTGACCAGGTGAATACAGTGCAGTGATAATCATAAAGAAGCCTTGTCGCGATGCTAAGCTACCTCAATTATGTCAATTGTGGAGTTTATTTTTATTTTTTTTACAAAGAATTCACTTGAGTGTGAATCCTGGTGTCAAATACCTGAGTACACATAATACTAGTAATAACTAGAAACAATATTTTCTGAGAAAACAGAGATAGTCGGCTATGACATTCTACGCTGTGCTTTCCATGTATCGGTGCAAACAGAGCCATCTGTTTTGTTTGACCTAACATTGCCACATTGTGTCTGACAAAACTGTGACCACAATCCACACAGCTATTTTTATCTGGTCTCCTTTCCCGGTCACTTTAATTATTTACCAGCGAGCTATAGGGAATAGTAGTAGTAGCCTAATTCTAGAGACCATCCATGGAAAATCCTCATCAATAAAACAATAAAAGTAACGTCACTAGCTGGGTATAGCTGCTCTTGAAGCGACTGCCTCACACACACACACACACACACACACACAGGGCTAGAGAACACACTGCAGAATGTCTTGGTGTTAGACCACACACATTGTAACAAACCCAGTTTGAGATCCTATGTGGCAATTTCCAGTAACAACTGAAGCTCCTTGTATATGAACTAAGGAGGGGAGCTGACAGGACTGAAGACTCTCTCAACGACCACCTGACAGTTGGCCAAGCTCAAACAGGACTCTCCCAACCTTGTTTCTCACTCGATTTGAAATGAAGTATAAAATGGTCATGACTTGTGGCCTGGAAGTAGGCGAATCGTTTTCATGCTGACTGAGGTAAACAACAGCGGGTCCACGTGTCACCACCTTAACCGCCCCCATCTCCTCCTAGACTTGGTTCAGGCCTCGGTCCCCTCCTTTTCCCACGGTCATTACACAGGTCGTCACACAGAGCTCCCTCCTCTGTTTTCTCCATCAGCGCTCTGTCGGTAGCCGCTCTGCATAACTGGGGAGCGAGGGCCTTTTTTTTATGAGCGGTTATCTAAAGTGCTCGACGCCGGTGTCTGATGGCTGACATCTGCTGGGTGGGCTCATTCCAGCCAGCCTTCCGCGGGTCCTGCAACCGCTGGTAACCCTACACTGCACGGGGGGTGGAGGTGGAGGTGGGGGCAGGCAGTAGAGAGAAGCGCAGGGAGGCAAATGGGAATGTTGGCAGGCGGGCGGGCGGGCAGGCCGACCGTCTGACGGAAATGCAGGATGGGAGGCATGGTGGCAGGCATAGAGACAGGCAGGCAGGCACGCAGATACACAGACAGACACACCAGCAGGCAGGCAGTTTGGCAGGCGGATGATGGCAGCCAGACAGGCAGCCAGACTGGAAGGCTGGCCGGGGAAAGACAGACAGAGTAAAGACTTGGAGTTGATCCCTGCTGGCCAGTCCTAACTTCCTACCCCAGAGAGTGTCTCTACACAGGGCCAGCACACAGGACCACACCTGCCTGGAGAGGGGATGAGCACATCTGGATCCGGACCCTAAGGAATTAGCCTACCGTGACGTGCTCACCTTAGTATATCACCGGACAACCCTGACGTGTGCAGCCAGAGAGCAGATGAAGCAGCGCTTCGGTAACCGAGACGTTTGTAAGCATCTCCTCTCCCATTCCTTTTCTACTCTGAAATTTCAAAAAAGGAGTCCTGTATTGCTGCCTAGGCCCAAAAACTGAACACAGCTTTGAGCACGTAAGGCCAACAGCCGATCTCAACGACAGCCTAGGAACAGAGAACGTATCGGGAAGGTTTTCCTGATCGACAACAATTCAACTTTGTCTTGATATCAGTGCAATCTAGGCCCGAAGCAGGCTTGTGTAACGTACGGCCCAACCCTCGACTGAACAGGAAACGTTTAAAAGCCTCTATCAGCGGGTTGCTCGTATACGAAGCTGGAAGGGTGGCATAGCAAACATAGCATTCCCAAACCTCTCTCCCAGCTCCCTTCCCCTCCTCCTCCATGACCTGCTAGCCCTGGAACAAAACCCCAGGAATGTGAGCTATGCTGGGCCACGGTCTTCAGACACCTGCTACGACCACGCTGGCTCTCAGTGCTACCACCCACCTCCAAAACTCCTGCTCTGACCCTACTCTGACCCAAGCCTGTTCTCCTCTCCTCCATCCACCCTTCTTTCCTCGCCCGCTTCTCTTCATCTCCTCCCCTCCAGCCAGGCTCCAAATTATCCTGGCCTCCTCAAGGGTGTAGACTTGGAGAGAGGTTTACAAGTGAATCTGCCCTACTTACTCTCTCCAAACTATAAATAAAGAATTCTAGACTGTGTGTGTGAATGGATCGTCATGCAGTATCACTGTTGGCTGTGCAAGACCATGCCTAATATATCTTGGATCCTTGATGAATCTAGCTGGACAATGACGAAGGTCAACACTCCCTGCTCACTACATTCGTATGTCACAAAGTGATGTCCTGGCTGGATAATTATTACAGAACTTCTGGCAATACCCCATGAAGACAACTAGTGATAAAGCCGAAGTCCACGGTCTTACGGCATTTGTCGGTAAGACATCGTTACTTCCACCACCCTGTCGCTGTTGCTTGGCGCTGTCAGTCAGTGACAAGCTCCGTGTCAGAACACTTGTCTTGGCCAGGCACGGGGGGCTATTCATTCTGTGCTGATCACAACAGAGTAGGCTACAAGCGTGCCGCAAAACGATAAGAGTGTAAGCTATGAGTAAACAAAAAAATGTTTGGTCAAACTTTCTGTTATTGGAGAGAGTGGTGTTTTGCCCGCTTTCCCATACACTGTGGAATACAAGTTCGTCATATCAAAACAGCTACGGAGTTGTTACAATGTTACAACGATGGTACTCACTCAAGGTCCGTAGGCGTTGGTCAAATGTGCGCTTTATAAGATCACTTCGTGGTCGATACCTCACATGCAAATACTACAAAAGCTTTACATTCGGAATTGATATGCTAATATTTGCTTTTCAAACTCATCCTTGTTCTCGTGTCTGAATGCAATTCTCATCCACTCCTATCCTGATTCGAAGTGGTAAGCTTAGGGTACAGGGCAGACTGTAGACGCTGATCTTCATTCGGTTTGCGTTTTTCTCTTCCGGTGCTTCGGGTCTGGATTTCTGAATAATAACTGATCCTAGTCCAGTTCCTAAAGGCAGTTTACCACCGGAACGTCTTTTTCAATGAGTCTATATTTTGATTGGTCTGTATTCCTCAAAGGCGGTGCCAGTTGTTTCTTGACACAAATGTACTGGCTGTTTGAAAGTAATATTGAAAGCACGGACTATTCGTGAAATCTTCATCTAGGGCTACATTTATCTGTTTGGTTTGTGTTTTGAGACGATTTTATAAAAGCCATGGGCTATTTTAATTTTGGTGGTCTACAGTAGACCTATGCTTAGCACTTTTAATGCATTGTATTCTTTGGCAGATGTTGCAAGGATATTGATTGCATTACATCTCTGTTTGTCAATTGTCTATCTGTGTCAAATAATGTGTAATTTCAAATATGAGTTTTTTTGTTGCATTAAAAGTTTATCATGCACAAAGGCTGCGGATAGAAGCCAAAACATGCCCCTTGTTCAGCTTTGGTTGACCTAATTTTACTGTAAAGTTATCGTGCTGGTCCCAAACTTCTGTATATGCTATCTGTGCAGATTAACGTGCAATAGGTAGCCTATCTTAATGTTTCTCTGGACAAAGCATAATATTATCTACGTACATTTTCAACATGGATGTTTTCACAAATTGGGAAAGTAAAGTTGGTTTATAGTGACGCCTACAGTTCATCTTGCGTAGGTACCAGAGCAGATTCCATTGTCTCAGGGGAAATAAACGTTTCACAAGTGGCATGATACATTCCATAACAACCAGTTGAACCTGGCCATCCATTGCCTGTTTTAAATCTAGGTTTGCTTTAACATAACTGAACTTAACTGAACAGCTGTGATACAGTCTAATACACGAATCCTTTTTAGAATCACAAGCTTACATGTACAAATGTATAGATATTGTCACGGTGATAAACTAGGAATGAGTTTGCCACCAGCATGTTCTGGAAATGTATCAACAAAGAAAGGTCCACTTTGTGCCGGACTGACAACTAAATGTATTGTTGCCACAAAATGCTGATATACGTCTTCTTTTGTCTATATAATCTGGGCTCGTAAACCTTCCTTATAGGACAATTCGACACAGTGGCCATGAAATGACTATCTCTGCACAGGCCTATTAATACCACGGACTGCATACAAATATGCAGACCGCTTTTCAACTTCAATTATTTAGTGGCATTGTTGACATATATTGATGACAATATTTACAAATTTCTAGAAATGTGTAAAACCACTCATACATAGCATGCATGCCCCTTAACTAAAGAGTGCTTTTTTATTTTCATTCAAGAGCGAAGAAGACAATATTTAATGTAAGGTTCTATAAAACACCTACTCCATGTAGAATTTATGTATTTGGAGTTTAGTTGATACTGTCAGTAATTTAAGATCATTCTCACACATGTTATGTTGTCTAAAACACTATCCTATTGTTCACATATTTACTTAATTGAGACCGTCATCGGATAATGCTTTGTGGGCTGTCACATAAATGTACCCTCGCATTTTAAATTCAATGTCATAAATAACCACAAGATGGCACAAGACACTCGGCTTTGCAACATTTAGTAAGCTGCCATTTATTAATTGTTATATTGAGGAGTAAATATGCAACTTTTTTTTGAAGACGAGTTTATGTGGTTAAGCGATTTGTTTTCGCATTTAAATATTAAAAATGATTCCTTGTGTTTGTAATTTTGTTCTCAAACCCAAGCCTCCAGACAGTTTTAGCGCCACGGTATCCCGTATGTTGCTGTGGGAGGGGCGCGGGTGGTTTCAGTCAGGGTTGCCAAACACTTAAACCCCCTTTTAATGCAAGTCAACAGATATGGCCATGGCTATTTGGGGATACCATTATTATGGACAGAGAGCAAATTATAGTTATGCGATTCAGTGTTGCCCCGCTGAATCAAATTTAGCATAATCGAGACAGTGAAACCACGTGCAGAAGAAAATGCAACTATGCAGTTTCACCCAAATGTGAATATTCCATTTGTATCCAAAGTAACTAGTTTGTGTTTTACTTGTAACTATAGTCACAGTTCTAAATTAGTCAAATCATGCAAGTGGGACCTGGACTCTGCACTTATTTACCAGTACATTAAGTTATGTCTGTAACTGTCACAAACTTCAAAAGCTTCTGACTGCCCATCAAAAATATCGTTTTCTTATCAAACCCGGCCTTACGGTGAAGATCCTAATCTCAGGTCCCCAGGGGTTCTCAAAACTATTGATTGGGATTGTGTGTAGTCGGAGGGTCCTGTTGCAATAACCTGGCAACCTTGGTTGCAGCCTGTGCGCTTCACTTCTCTAGGGCATAGCTTGCTTGGTGTGTGCGAGTGAATGATGGACTGAGGGCGCTCTTCCGATTCCGAAGAGCATATTCAGAACTAAAGAAATAATAGACGGTTTCAGTTTGTTGAATACACAAAAGGGCGTATAGCAGTCCATCTTTCACATCCACTCTACACACACTAACACGGCATTGATGGTAATGTATGCAAGGAAACAACCGAGACTCAGCGATGGGTAAACAGCCTCTACTTACTCCGATTTTCCTTCTTTCCTGCTACGCTTTGACAATCCGCCATTTTTTATTGAAACCATAATAAGTACAAACTTAGCAGTCAATTCAGCTGTTGCAGGAATCTGCCAACTGTTTACACTGACAACGATGTATCATATCAATAACTATTTTATTTCTATTTGTAGGTGCGACCGAAGGGATTCTCAACCCTACCAGGTACTTCATAGCTCGCCACTAGCTGGCTAGCAACAAATAAGATTAAAATGGATACTCTAGCGCAGGCTTTTGAAAAGCACAACAGGCCTTGGTGCGTAAAATTATTCTAAAAGTAGGGAATTACTTTCGGGTATTGAAGGAAATGACAATGGTGTGTGTTTACTAACACGAAGGTTATGTTTCTTAGAGCATGTGAGTTTATTTGAACGTCGAATTCGAAAGATTGGACACGTTTATAGGCTAGTTTTATGAGAGCTAAAAGCAAGGCCTGATCTGTCAAAGCTAGCTGGCTAATGTTAGCAAGTTGACTAGTTTAGCGTAGCTACGACACAGAAAAGAGCAGAAAAATCAAGAACACAACATGCAATTTTACATTTATCAATTTCGGTCGTTTACATGGTTCTTTACTTATGTTCCGTGATGTGTTAACGGTCAGACCATAGCTATTCAGATATTTTTTTATATTGACACTAAACCTAATCAATAAAGAAATGTTGCCAATAGATTGCTAACGTTACGTTAAATGACATCAGATTATTAATTGTATTTATTCATAAAATCTGAAGTTGTGACATTTCTAGCTACTATTGCCAAACGAGGTTTGTAGAAAACTGATCTGAAGTAATTTGGGATTAGGTCGTTAGAATTACAATTGATCCTGATTGATAGCCTAGCTAGGTAGCCGAAGGCCAAACAGCGAGTTATTAACGTTAGCTTACTAATGCCAGTAATAATGGTGCAGTGTAACGTTATACAGCTGATCATGGTGTGTGGCGTAACAACCAGCAGTAAAGCATGACAAGTCATCCTTCGACTTGCTAGCTAAATTAACAGAAATGCATGACAAATCGAAGTGCAGCACACAAGCTTGGCTATATCCTATTTGTGTTATGCACATATTGAATGGCTTGATAAAATATGAAACCGGGAAAGAAATATACATGTAGAAATAGTCATCACTTAAGTTGATGGATTTGCATACCACAGATGGGTTTGATTTGTGTTTCAGACTCTCAAATACTCATCCAAGAGTCACCCAGGAGGTGATCACCGCCATGAGAAGATACGAGACTCGGCGGATGCCACCCCTCCCTGCAAGATGCTCCGGAGATCTGACAGTCCTGATAATAAACACCTCGACAGCACAGGGCACGGCAGAGCCAAGGCATTCCACACGCACCGGGCCAGAGAGAGAGATGGAGGTGAGGAACATCTGAAAGGCAATCAGATTTAGGGAGATGGGAATCTAATCGTAAGCTTGACAGATCTGCAAGGTTGTAGGTCTTTTTTTTTCTACCCGCTTTGGTTTTGCAAAGCAGTTGGAACGTGTTTTTCTGCAGAGCATTCGGTTGTATGTGGACACTTTCTGTAGACTCAAATCTGTATCAAACGCGGAATAACCTTTCTGTTAAATTATATAAAAGATCGCTATCTTTTGTACTTAAGGATGCAGATCGGTGCAATGTTTTGCCAGGCTGATTTCGTTTCACAAGGATTCTAATTATTCTGGGCCTGGGTATCCCTTTCTTACACTCACTGAAACACGCATACTAATGCAATACAAGTAGGGCTTGTTTTTGCTTAATTAATGTTGGGTAATGTGTATGGTTCCACCATGTATGCTAAACTTGACAAGGGACTGAAGAATGAATCAAATATATTTTCTGGGTTATGTATAAGGGCCTCAAATATATAAGTCCATTTGCTAATTGTGTAAACATTCACGTTTAACCACTAGGCTGTCTCGAGCACAATACTGATTAACAGACAATGAAAGGCAATACAGCTGCATCGACCTGGGAAATTCACCTGTGGTCTGTTATCGCTGATACCTCTGAGGGGATCATTTCCGTTTCAAGAATGATATTCAGTTGTCACCTGGGCTCTCCGTGCCCTTTCGGTAGCCATAGATACGGGTGTCTGGCAGGTGCAGGGAGGCTGTAGTGGTGCCCAAGGCCACAGCTGCTAACTGACCCCTGGCATGTGCACTCGCCAGGTACTGTGGGCAGAGACACCCTAGCACAATCTCTGCAACCACACACACACACACTGTGAGCAAACCCAGCCTTGCTATCTGGTCTTACTGCCTCCCAGGCTAATGGCACGTGTAGATATTAGAAGGTTGGGAAGGTCCCAGTAAGAGGCTAACTGATGGACCTTTCCTCAATTTGGCTCTCGTGCTTATCTATCGAGCCCTCTCAGATCAATATAGTGGTGGGGAGGGGACGGTGATTTGTTGTATTGAGCGCAGAGGAAGGTGCAGTGCACAAAGTGTGCCGATCATATTTCAAGTTCTGGGTTAGCATTTCAGCCCCTTTCAGAAAACGGTTGACATTGTGCCACTGTTGCTCTCGAGCTGGACAGTAGCTTCAGCATTGGGGTCGTCTGACATGCAACTTGACGAGACCACCACCCAAACCAGGCACAGTACGCAGACTGAAAGCGAGCAAAGCAGCCGTGCAGGCGGCCGGTGTTTCCACCAGCAAGTTCAGCCCGTTGATCTCGGGTCACATTTCGCGTCTTCTTATCCACGCAGCAGGGAAGAGGTCTGACTTGGATGCATGGGAAACATTCAGCCTGCCCCACGCGTCATATTTACCTGGCTGCAGCAGTCCTTACATCTCAGCATTCTACTCATGCACAAGTCGCCTAGTTCACGTCTTTCATGCCTAGCTCATGGCCTTTGTGTCTGTCTGATTTGGCCTCATTTGAGGAACACATCCGACCACCTTTGCTCCCTTCACCAGACATGTCAGGCATGGCAGCAGTGTGAAGGGACTCTTGTTTGTTGACTCTCAAACCGAGGTGTGAAGCGATGTTGACATGACCTCACAACCTCATAATGTCCAGAGTTTGGCAGATCTGGCCTTGTTTTTGGCCTCTTCAGCCCTCATCTGTCGTCCCCAGGGCCAGAGGAGAGGGTAATCCTTGTTGATTGATGTTAAACGCAGGCTTATTTTCAGGAACTGTTGTGTAGCCAACCTTGTTGGATCATAGGCTCGTTTTGCGCTCGTGATCCAATAAGATGCCTGACTTATGTAGCCTAGTTTAGTCGTTACAATGTCTTGCTGTCATCCTTAAATAATGGATAAATCACATGTTAATACCCGGAAACAAGTCAACATCAAGTAATCCTAAAAAGAGACGTAGGTCTACCGTCTCTGTGTAAACTCAGTATAAGGTAAAAGGGGGTGTAATATGTCAGGTCAGCTTTTTCCAAAGTGTGGTGGGTGCACGAGAGCCAAATTGTGATAGCGGAAATTAAGTCCTGCGGGGGGAAACCAAAAAGCCCTTGTTTACACCTGGCGTTCACGCGCGTCTCGGGCGATCCCATCCCCAGTGGCTAGCTCTGAGTGCGTCAGTTCACACCTGGCATCAGAATGCGTTTCCACGTGCCTCTCCAGTGACCACTTTGGGATCGTATCGCACGTCCCCTGCCACATATGCATGTAAACACGTACATCGCTTCCGTTTGCGAAGACCAAATGTGCCGTTTTAAACCGGCGGGAGCCGGTTGGTTGCTGTCGCCGAGGACTTAATCAGAGGACGTCGGTTTAGCGGGCTGCCCTTCACTGTGGCAGCCCTGTACTTATTATGCCTGTCCACCTGTGATCAGATCACCCATGAAGCATGTCGAGGCCAGGTGCTAACAGGGGGCTAAGTGTACAAACATGTCCAACTGGTTAACATGGGGGGGACTGACACGCAAAAACTTTCAGGTATTCATCGATTCGTCTGTCAGTAACGAGGGAGGAGATGGAAAGATGAAGTGAGAGAAGGGATCGTGGCCAGAGAAACGGAGGGAGAGGGGCCGGGAGAAACTGGAGAGAACAGGAGGAGGGTGAGGAGAGAGACTGGAAAGGGGGAATGGAGGAGGAGACCACAGCAGAGACCCATCATCAAGCCCAGGAGGCCTAAGAGACAGGGAGAGGGAGCCACCACACTGGGACAAGGAGAAAACACGACAACGTCTATTTGAGTGTAGAGCTTGGGGGTTCACGTGTACCGGGGGACACCGATTTCTAAACTTCTGTGGTGAAGCGGTTGCTCACGGTTGTCTCAAGCCTGGCTGGTGTGGAACTTTGTTGCAGGGCTGTAAGTGTGCTTGAATGTTGAATAGCCTATTGTTGATTGCCTCAACACTGTTTTGGCTGTTCGGAGCATTTTCCTCTCTTTTGCATATAATTAAACTTGTGATGTAGAAGAGTAAACAATTGTGAACCGCTGGGATAGGTGATGGTCCGAGCTAAACTGACCGACTCATGTTTGACAAAGATCATTTTCCAAAACCCCTCGCTTCCCCTCAAGCTTTTACTGTGGAGATCGGACCCAAACGCTTTCTCCCCCCCCCCCCCCCCCCCCGAGTTCATACACTTGATTCGTTCGCATATCGTCCCTTTAGTAATACACAAGCAGATGCTGGTGCTTGCTGTCCACCTCAGAATGTGACCTGCTGATTCACGGTGACAGCCCCATCAGTGAAGACGACCGAGCCAGGTCATCTGGCAGCCACTCTGTAGGCAAGCTGGAACCATAACCTAGCAATCCATAAAGGAGAGGGGAAGGTCGATGGGGCCAGTTCCTCGTTTCTAAAACCTCCATGAAGGTTGCGGCGTCGTATTCAGTTTCATCTGTCCTGGCAGTAGGACTTTGTTACAGAGCACTACAGGGTTTATTATTATTTTTTGTTGGTACTTTTTAAGCTATCTGTAACTTTGCCAATCTCTTCTGCAGTTGGACTAGATCGATAAATAATTTTCCTGCCCGGTGTGGTGGCCAGCTGTACTTGGATTGATGCTGTGGGTCAGATGTCAGCCACAAATCAAATGCAAAGCGTCAAAACCACGACAGGATTGGTTGTGGAATCCTTTGGTTCACGCAAGCTAAATAATGCAACGTTTTTATCCCAACAGGTACTTTACGGGCACTGTGTTAGTCCAAAACGGACAGGGATGTTATTCTATTAAAGCTGACAGTGGACACATCCTCCTGGCCATCGCATCTCTCCAGATTCAAAAAGTGCCTCGCATCTCTGTCGGCCAAATTAGGATTGAGAAGGCAAACGCAACGTAGACTTGACTCGTCCATTCCTGCTGTGAGGGGGGGGGGGGGTCTGTCTGGTGGTCTACCTGTCTGCGCCAGCGCGCATGGAGGTTCCTCCGTAGACGCTGACGTGTGTGGGGCGGGAATGTGTTTTGCAGGTCCCTGTTATTTGTGGTGACGGCGGCCTTGTTTTCTTGTCTCTGTTCTCTTTCAGGGACCAGTTATTCTCCACAGGAGAACTCGCACAACCACAGCACCCACCACAGCTCTCACTCAAACCCCAGCAGCAAGTCCACAGACACAGTAAGTATGCCTCTTCTCTCTCCTGTCCCCGCTAAATATAGAACCGTTCCATTCTGGTTATGTCTGGGATTGGGTTCAAAACCTTGGAAGACCTTCTCCCCCTGGTTCGAAACCTATTTCGGTCGGCATTTGAGGTCGAAGAGACCTTGGTCAGGTCATACCTAAAATGTCTGAACGTTCTGCTTTTTTTCCCCCCCTTCAATTTCTACGTCTTCGCTTTGAGAAGATGGGGTTGACCTGACCTGTTTATGTAAGGTTGTTACCCATCCTATGTGGGTTCATGTTGGGATTAGGAAACTAAAGATCTCCCCTGTGGCCAATTTATATATTTTTTTCTGTTAATTGTCGGTCATGATTTTGGTCAAACAGCCTTTCAGGTTGGCGCAGGGTAGCGACTGGCCTGTCCTCCTTCAGTCAGTGATGAGATGTTAAGCTGATTTCAGTGATGTTGCTCAAACACTGCTTACCAAAAAACTGAGACTGAAGACGGCCGTGCTTCCTGCTAGCTACGCTAACCTGGTTTTGGATCTGCATGAAAGCGATCAGCAGCTGATTAGCAGGCCTTGCTAGGCACTCTTAAACCAATCACAGCGCCGGAATGTGATCTTAACGGTTCAGATGGGAAACATGTTCTCTCTGCATGGGTCCAATTAGGCTAACAGGTTTTGCCTCAAGTTTGGGGCAGCACCTGAAGTGCAGTTTGATTGCTACACTGACTACTTGTTATTAAACGTTAGAGAACCTAGAGGCTTACGCACTTGAAAAATCAATCCGGAAAATGTTTGTCCTCGTATTTAGGACTCGGCACATTAACAGTTACAACCGCATTGTGAGGGTTGCATGGTTGTGTTGGCCTCAAGTTAGCTTTGAGGATGCTAGCCTGCTGTGTCGTTGAACCCCCTCAGTGACGGACTCACAGGCGCCAGTTGAACATCACACCTGTACTTCCCTGCAGCCTTCACTGATGTGAACCAACCTTCAGAGAGATGGCTGTGCGCTTTAGCCCACAGATTTGAGTTGCATGCTCTTGCATCAGGCTTCTCCCCGTCTTTGTCCCCTCTCTCTCTCTTCATCTCTCCCTCTCTCTCTCTCTCTTCATCTCTCCCTCTCTCTCTCTCTTCATCTCTCCCTCTCTCTCTCTCTCTCTCTTCATCTCTCCCTCCCTCTCCTTTTTCTGCAGGCTTGTTCTTTTTCTCTGGTTCTGCCACAATTGATCATTTAAAATTGTCACTCGCCTCTCGTACCTCACTGTACCTTGCCCCGTCTTCATGTAGATTAGCCTAATTAGAGTCTCAGAAGGAAGTTCTCTCTACTGTGAAAGTTCGGATGCGATGTGCACCAGTACTGCAGCAGCTTATATCCTTACCCTGCACTCGGTCTAGATGCACAAGCTCCTCTATACCTTTTTGTCTATGTGCTGTTTATGAAAAATGAACTGTGTGTGTGTGTACATGACTGACCCAGCCCTGTCCTCCTGTCCCCCCTCAGCCCTACGAGCCTGGAGATGACTGGTCGGAGCACATCAGCTCGTCTGGGAAGAAGTACTACTACAACTGCAGAACGGAGGTGTCCCAGTGGGAGAAACCCAAAGAGTGGCTGGAGAGGTGAGCCCCCGCGCCGCGCCTCCACACCGCGCCTCGTCCACCCTCTGCTGGGAATGTTTGGGGGGGAACGATGACACGCACTCGTGTTGAGCCGTACGGTTGCGTATTCAAGCAAGCCGAGCGATTCGTCGGACCGGTCCTATTACATTTTGCAGATAAAGATGTAGCTTAAGTTGTGTGAAACACAATGTTCTTAGTGTCACTGTTCTCAACAAGCCAGCCCAACGACGCAACTGGCAACATGCTGTCTGCCTATCCCATCCCCCAAAGATAAGCACTCTGCTCAAGCTGGGAGCCACGCTAAGCTAACTCGTTGCAAAATGGCTAGCTGTTTGTTTGTTTGTTTGTTTTTTATATGCTGCTACAAAGACAACCCAAAAGCTCCATCTTTGTTTAAAGTCCAGAAGGATCATACTTTTGATTTTTGATTGAGTTCTTTTTTAGGCTTTATTTACAAAAAAGAAGTAAATCAAGGAAAAGATCTCGACATTTCAACGTAATTTTTTTTTGCTGTATTGAAAACATACCGAACTGGAACACCATAGTTATTGTATCGAGGCGAACCATGAGTTCAGTGTACCGTTGTTACCCCCTCCCTCCCCCCCTCAGTAAGTCACATGGTCCCAGGATGCGTGAGTGTCTTTGCTTCCAGCCTGACTGATGGGTTGTGTGTGAATCCACAGAGAGCAGAGGCAGAAAGAGACGGCTAAGACTGCAGTCGTCAACAGCTTCCCCAAAGACAGAGACTACAGACGGGAGGCCATGCAGGCCTCGGCCGCCTCTGGCTTCACTGGAGCCAGTAAGTGATCCAGCTGTATTTCTCTTTTTGTGTATGTATATATATATTATTTATTTGTTGAAGGTATGCCTTTTCCAAGGAGCTTTCTTTCATACATCCCGGTTGTCTGGGATACTGGCTCATCTCAAAATACGCACAGCAGCTAGATGTATTTTTATTTATTTTTTTACAGCTTTATTTTGTTTTGGCCATGTTTTCTTACTGATTCACTCGATGGGGAACAAGGGTCTGTTGTAGAGTCTTACCTCAGGATGGTGTCTCCACGGTGGGATACCGTCCACCGCTTCAGACTGAAGCCCCACCCGGCATCGGCGGCACTAGGGAGGGGCTAGCAGGTTCCCAAGAAAGACCAAAGCACCCCGATAGCACCACATAGTCTGACACGGAGCAGTCCGCTGATGCGTTTGCCGTGGATGCAGAGACGGCAGCTAGCACAACTGCAGTTCCATCAAATTAGCATCAAGAGTGGCCAAGTTTTGCTAATTTATTGATAGTACTCATATATAATGTATATATATCATTGCGCAGATCCCCCTGTCAATGACCTAGCACCCCCTCAGAACCTGCATTAAAAATGATCTGGCGCCACCGGGGCCTGGGCTGCTCCATACAACTTGTCCTGGCCCAGTCTGATCTGTGGCTTGTGGAAGCTGCTAAGCTAAAGACCGAGACGCAACGTTGCTTACATTCACATTTAGTCATTTAGCAGACGCTCTTATCCAGAGGGACTTACAGTAAGTACAGGGACATTCCCCCGAGGCAAGTAGGGTGAAGTGCCTTGCCCAAGGACACAACGTCATTTGACACGGCCGGGAATCGAACCAGCAACCTTCTGATTACTAGCCTGATTCTCTAACCGCTCAGCCATCTGACTCCCTGCTTCATTTCTATAGACGTAAAGGTTTAGGATGCCTTTTTGTTGAGCTGTTGTTCAATGGCTATATGTTTCTGTCAAGAATACACTTGCACATTGATATTTGAATTGCTAGACCTAATCCTTAATACTGTAGTATATTATGCCAAAATGCTAGATTCCTAGCTTACAACAGGAATATTGAATTCAGTTTGTCTCAGTGTTGCCCCAGTGTTGATTATTTTTGCTTTCCATGCACAGGGTTTAGCCTGGGTGTTTGAGTGGCTCTTGTGCCATGACTATAAAATCCTCAGGGACAAGAGGATGGTCTGTAGGCTAGTGATGGAGCCTGTGTGTCTTAGTGTGTGTGACGAGCAGAGAAGGAGCGCTGCGGTACAGCAGAGAGAGAGGGGAAGAGAGAGGTGTGACTGGGGCAGATGAGCGACAGGGGGAACATGGGCCGTCACACTGGGCCTGATGGATGTGTTCTGGGAAAGACTGCATCGCAGCAGCACCCCAGCCCCTGGCTCTCACACTGCCCATACACTGCTGTTAACCCTGCACCTCCCCAGTCACTGTTAACCCTGCACCTCCCCAGTCACTGTTAACCCTGCACCTCCCCAGTCACTGTTAACCCTGCACCTCCCCAGTCACTGTTAACCCTGCACCTCCCCAGTCACTGTTAACCCTGCACCTCCCCAGTCACTGTTAACCCTGCACCTCCCCAGTCACTGTTAACCCTGCACCTCCCCAGTCACTGTTAACCCTGCACCTCCCCAGTCACTGTTAACCCTGCACCTCCCCAGTCACTGTTAACCCTGCACCTCCCCAGTCACTGTTAACCCTGCACCTCCCCAGTCACTGTTAACCCTGCACCTCCCCAGTCACTGTTAACCCTGCACCTCCCCAGTCACTGTTAACCCTGCACCTCCCCAGTCACTGTTAACCCTGCACCTCCCCAGTCACTGTTAACCCTGCACCTCCCCAGTCACTGTTAACCTTGAAAATCATGTCAGCTAACACCAGCAAACTGATGTTAGTTTTAAATCTCATCCATATTAACTAACATCAGTTTGCTATGGATGAGATTTAAAACTAACATCAGTTTGCTTGCTCAGTCTTGTCTGTCTGTGGCTCAATGATCCAGGTCGCTGTACGAAGGGGGAAATGCGGCAGGTGTCATGCTCAGGACCCTAGGAAATGCAGTGGTTTTCCGCAAGTCATAAATATACATATGCCAACGTGTTCGCCGCCATCTTGAGTTGCACTAAGTGATGGAGCCATGAATCTCTCAAGAAATAATACAACCTCTTTGAGCTGCACTAAGCACTGGAGCCATGGATCTTACAAGGCACCAGTGGGCACAGCAATAGTGCATAGAGTAATGTTGACATTTAGTAATTTGCGGGAGTTGTATTGGTGAGCGGTGGAAGATTTCATCCATCCTTTACTACCCAGACAATACAATAACATGGCTTCCTCCTTCTCTCTCCTCCCCTCTCTCTCCTTCTTCCGTTCCTCCAGAGTCCGGCCAGGTGGACAAGCCAGCGGCGGTGCCCCCCTCCCAGCTGTCGTCGTCGGGGCCGGGCCTGAATCCGGCCGGGCCCCCCAGCTCGTCCTCGGCCCCCACCGTCCCCGTGTCCCCCGTGCTGCAGTCCCCCACCCCGCCCCTGCTCCAGGACCCCACCCTGCTCCGCCAGCTCCTCCCCGCCCTCCAGACGGCCCTGCAGCTCAACAACGCCAGCGTGGACATGGCCAAGATCAACGAGGGTGAGGGCTCGTGGGAGTTGTAGTCTTTTTTGTAGTTCTCGGAACGAGAACGCGTCTTGATTTCTAGCATTTCTCTTTTTGCGCCGTTGAGCTACTTGTCATGTGATCTCATCTTTCTCGCCCTCCCTCCTTCCGAGTCTCTGCTTGTGTCTGTCTTCTCTTAACCAGTGGTGTGTTTTGGTGGTTGTTGTTGTGTAGCTAGCACTCGATTCTTAAGACTTGGCTGGCCTTTCCGCAGAGCCGCACGCACAACCAAACCGCAGCCCTGCCCTTATTCAATATGCACCAGTGACAGGCCATGCGGAAACTACCGTGTCTCTCTCTGTCTGGGCCAGCCCAGTCACCCTGTCTGATGGCTGTTTTATGAGCCAGCGCGCTCTGTTGCAGTGCCTAAGTAGACACTGCAGAGCAGCACCGTGGCTCTGCCACACTGCCAGGGAAGGGGGGATAAGTTAGACACGGCTTATTGCCTGGACACACTGGGCTGTACTGTAAAGACTTGCAAAGGCTGTCTTCTTCTCAACATGCATGTTCACTTTCAACCCTCGTGGTTTTCGCTTGGGTTGGATCAGCGCTAGAGTCAACTAAATGAAGGCCAGGCTTCTTTAGATAAGGTTTTGATGAACACTCCGGCCTAAGGTTTCTGTAGTCGCTGGATGGGTTTGGTCAGGTACAGCGTAAGTGGTAGCAACCTGTGGTGTTCTGTAGTAGTTCCGTGTGGGATTGTTTTGGCCAGTAACTCCAGACCTGTATACCAGTACCAGATAATTGCTGTCCTGCTGGGGCTGTGTTACGAGTCATCTCGCTCCCTGCTCCGGTAGGGAGAGGAAACCCACCAGGTCACAGCTATTCTGAGGCAGCAGGGAGGTCCAAATTCTGACAGGATCGAGTCCTTATTACCGGTTGTGTCTGTAATACTAGTCTCTCGTATGTTTTCCTTACCCTGCTACTTCCTGTTTGGTGGCCAGTCAGAATAACACTAGGCATCAAATGCAATTCATGAAATGAGTTGCGATTTTGCTGGGTTTTATTTTGTCTCGACGAGCAACCTTGTTAGCTATAACAACAACTGAGTATCGCTTCCTTATGTCCTTGATGGAGTTGTGGACCATCTTCTCCAATTTCCTTTTTGGAAGCGCTTTCCAGCTCAATGCGAGATGAGAATCCGGTGTGTTTGTCCTGCTGACTGCACAGTCGGGACCTTGAGAGGCCAAGGAGTAATACTCACTTCTCTGAATGTTTGGGGGAACGTCACTGAGGGCTGCTGTGTCAGTTGCGTATGGAACGGGGGTGGGTACAGACGACTGGAAAAGACGTGGCACGCCTGGTCCAGAATACTGATCCAGGCAGAAGAGTGCGGTGATGTGAGTCATCATAGGGACCCGTCCGTTTTTAGTCTTCTGTATTCGAAGATGAATAGTAAGAGCAGTCGTTTTTGTTTCCCCCCCCCCCTCCCATACCTCCTTAGTGTTCCTTAGCAAGAACCTGTCGTCATTTAACAAGTCAGTAAGAGCTATTTGTTAGCCTTTGCATACTTTTCCCGAAACGTTGTGGCCTTCACTAGAAACGCTTTATTGATCCTGGCTCTGGGATGTTCCTGTCAGCGGGAAGGTGTAAGGTTCCTCTGGTTCCTCTGCTTAGTGTTGGATTGGGTTTGAGGTGGAGTTTTCCATCCCTGTTGGCTTTGCTCTCCAGGCTAAGGCCTAATCCCAATACTCTCTCACCCTTACCCCTAGCCCTTAGTTTTGCGCGTTCACGTGAGAGTAAGTGGTGTCCCAATACTCTCTTTGACCGAGGGCTAGGGCTAATAAGCAAGCCGGTATACACCCCTTAAAACCAACCAAGAGGTATGTGAATAGTGCGCTACATGCAACAATGGCGGACAGATCATCCAGAGTCCCATAAATGTTATATTTCTGGCTTAAAATAATTTCATAGGGCTATGTAGCTCTTACCCCTCAGTTTCGAGACACAAGGGCTAGGGGTAAACTAAGGGCTAGGGGTGAGGGGTAGGGGTAAGACAGAGTATTGGGATTCAACCTAACAGTCAGCCATCAAGGCTCCTGGATTCTCCTTTCTTGGGCACATCAGTAAAAAGTATTTTGAGGGGGTTTTCGTCACTTTTGCCTGGCTTGTGTGGAAACAATGGATGCTTGGAACCAAAGACTTAAATATGTGTATTTGGTCAGTATTATTCTGTAGCTCGGAACATCCTTCCTGGTTTTTGGTCGGCTGACCAGTGGGCTAGGTGCTGTCCTGTGGGCTAGGTGCTGTCCTGTGGGCTAGGTTCTGTCCTGTGGGCTAGGTGCTGTCCTGTGGGCTAGGTTCTGTCCTGTGGGCTAGGTGATGTCCTGTGGGCTAGGTGATGTCCTGTGGGCTAGGTGATGTCCTGTGGGCTAGGTTCTGTCCTGTGGGCTAGGTGCTGTCCTGTGGGCTAGGTGCTGTCCTGTGGGCTAGGTGCTGTCTAGTGGGCTAGGTGCTGTCTAGTGGGCTAGGTGCTGTCCTGTGGGCTAGGTGCTGTCCTGTGGGCTAGGTGCTGTCCTGTGGTCTAGGTGCTGTCCTGTGGGCTAGGTGCTGTCCTGTGGGCTAGGTGCTGTCCTGTGGTCTAGGTGCTGTCCTGTGGTCTAGGTGCTGTCCTGTGGGCTAGGTGCTGTCCTGTGGGCTAGGTGCTGTCCTGTGGGCTAGGTGCTGTCCTGTGGGCTAGGTGCTGTCTAGTGGGCTAGGTGCTGTCTAGTGGGCTAGGTGCTGTCCTGTGGGCTAGGTGCTGTCCTGTGGGCTAGGTGCTGTCCTGTGGTCTAGGTGCTGTCCTGTGGTCTAGGTGCTGTCCTGTGGGCTAGGTGCTGTCCTGTGGGCTAGGTGCTGTCCTGTGGTCTAGGTGCTGTCCTGTGGTCTAGGTGCTGTCCTGTGGGCTAGGTGCTGTCCTGTGGTCTAGGTGCTGTCTAGTGGGCTAGGTGCTGTCCTGTGGGCTAGGTGCTGTCCTGTGGGCTAGGTGCTGTCCTGTGGGCTAGGTGCTGTCCTGTGGGCTAGGTGCTGTCCTGTGGGCTAGGTGCTGTCCTGTGGGCTAGGTTCTGTCCTGTGGGCTAGGTGCTGTCCTGTGGGCTAGGTGCTGTCTAGTGGACTGTGCCCAGTGTTGTCTGAGCAGGACCAGGCTATCTCTGGTAGAGCAGGACCACTGAACTGGTCTGCTGTCACAAGGATCACTAGCTGTGTTGTCCAGAACCCTCCTCTAGACCCCTCCTCCTAGACTCTGGAAGCAATGGACTTGGAGGAAGATGGTTTGAATTCCATCAAAGTCATGAGGCCAGATAGAGACGTGTGGTTGTAAAGTTCAGGACCGGGCCACGACCCAGCCCTGAGCTAACCCATCTCAGTTTCTCTCCCTCTCTCTATGTGATTGTATAGTGGCTTGTTTCTTTATTCTCCCCCTCTGAACTCACCCGGCGTGTCTCCATCTCCCTCCCAGTCCTCACAGCAGCAGTGACCCAGGCGTCGTTACAGTCCATGCTCCACAAGATCCTCACGGCCGGCCCGTCGGCCTTCAACATCACCACCCTCCTCTCCCAGGCCGCCCAGCTCTCCAGCCAAGGTAGGTTACCCCCCCCGGCCCCTCGCCTGCGTGTAGGCATCCCCGTTCACTCTCGACCCCCTAACCCGACTCCCTCCCAATACCTGACCCTAACCCAAAGGGGAGAGACACTTCTGTTTGCGTACCTGAATGAGCGGCTCGCTCTTCTGTCCGTGTCGTCACGGTGCGTGTTGGGTGTTCGACAATCCTGACCGCCTGATGTCGGAGCACTGGGATTCTGATGGACTACACATGCAAAATGTGTGTCGGTTGTATTAAACGCTGGGTTCCCACGGTCATGAAAAAACCTGGAAAGTAAGGGAGGGGGAAATCACAACTCGTATGCAAAATAAGTACAAAAAAAAATCCCAAGATTCCCTGAAAGGGTTCCCACAGGCCTTGAAAATCCTTGCAAGTTGGCCGAATCTAGACGGGTCAAATAAGGCCTTTTATTATTTTTAACTTTGCCGTTTATTCTCCTTCTGTCCCACCTATGTGCACACCCCCCCCCCCCCAACAGCCCAGCAGTCCAACCAGTCCCCCATGTCGTTAACGTCGGACGCCTCGTCGCCCCGCTCCTACGTGTCGCCCCGGATCAGCACGCCACAGAGCAACGCCGGGCCCCTCAAGCCCCTGCTCTCCACGCCGCCCGTCATCACCCAGACCAAGGTAGGGCCGACCACCTCCGGAACCTTCCGCGTCCGGCCCAGAACATCTCTCTCACACCTGACACCTGTTGCATTCCAGAACAGTCCTTCCCTTGTGTGTGTGTGCACGCTGACAGTCTCCTCCCTGTGTTCCAGGCGAGCACGCCGATGACTAAGCAGGGCGCGGCGCCCCAGCACTCCCCACAGCAGCCCCTCCCCAGCGACAAGCCCCACGGCCACGACACCACCGCCTCCCCCCGCACCCTCCAGCGCCAGGGGTGAGCCAGCGACACGCGCAGCTCACTTTGACCTCGTCTACAACATGGGTCTCCGGAGGTTTCCACGGCACTATTTCCAGTTGATGTGGAGTTTGGGGAAAGTTTCAAATGCCAACACATGATGAGTCAACGTTAACTTGTCACACTGTCGGCTTCCCGTGAAATGGGATGCTGTGGTGCCACCTGCTGGCAGAGTTACGAATAACATGCCATTCTACCTTGACTCAGTCTAGTGCCCGTGATGTAGCCAGGGATCAAGATGTCGGTTAACTGAATTGGTGTGTGTGTGTTTGCACACAAGGGACGCATTCAGCAATGCAGGCAGAGTTTATCTATAATAGTGCGGTGCCCTTTGGCAGCTTGTGTGATTCATGGCGCCATCGCTTCGTAGCTGCTCACGGTGGTTGGATTTCTCATGGCTCCATGGCTTAGTCTCTTACTCAGCATGGCAGCGAAGGCGTTTTCTATATTTATGATAACCTAGCCACAGACGCACACAAATGCCTGGATTTACAGTTTGATTCTCAACACAAGTCGGCAGGATTTAAAGTCCCCTCTCTCTCTCACTTTCTCTATCTATCTCTCTCGCTCTCTCGCTCGCTCTCGCTCGCTCTCTCTCGCTCTCTCTCGCTCTCTCTCTCTCTGCCCTCTGTGTGTCCCCCAGGAGCCAGAGGAGTCCCTCCCCGGCCCCCAACCACGTCACCCCCGGCGGTGGCAGCGCCCCCCTCTCCGCCTCCGCCCCCCCCAGCGCCTCCGCCCGGCCCTCCTGTTCCTTCACTCCCACCCTCGCGGCCCACTTCAACGAGAATCTCATCAAGCATGTCCAGGGCTGGCCCGCCGACCACGCGGAGAAGCAGGTACGACACCCCACCCCCATTAGGAGAGAACAAACTAGCCTGCTTGTTTCCTGTGTACGCGGCTCACGATGACCCCTTCTCATCGCCTGAGGACGGAAGAGTGACCCACGCTCCGTGTGTGTGTTGCAGGCGTCCAGGCTACGCGAGGAGGCCCACACCATGGGCAGTATCTACATGTCCGAAAACTGCACCGAGCTCAAAAACCTCCGCTCCTTAGTCAGAGTCTGTGAAATCCAAGCGACGTTGCGCGAGCAGAGGTAGACGTCTCCTTTAACTTCCCCCCCCCCCCAGCCCAAACAGATGGTTTTACTGGGGGGCTATGGCACGTTTAGACAAGGCTAGCCAGATACATAATGGGTCTCCTCATGCCATGCAATTATGTCATTGTCTGCCCTGACAGGCTAATTCACAGGTTGTCTCTTTCTCTCCCCTAGGATACTATTTTTGAGACAGCAAATTAAAGAACTTGAAAAGTTGAAGAATCAGAATTCCTTCATGGTTTGAGAACTCGGGGTTTGACGTTGAAGAGGAGGAGGAAGGGGAAGGAAGACCCATTGCACATGGTTGGAAGAACCGGTTGGAGAACTGTCATTGAGTTGTTCAGTTCCCCCCCCCCCCCCCCTACCCCCCAGTCTTAACACTTAGGAGCTGCGCTCGGGTCAGCTTTGGACCGTTGGGCTGGGCCGGGCGGGGCCTAGAGGGGGGGAGGGAGAGCGGTTGAGGGGTTAGGGGAGGAGGGTTCATTTACAAGACACGGTATTGTAAAAAAAACCTTCCCCCTAGTGGGGAAAAAAAATGTAGATTTCTTGTAGATGTTATCTATGTTGTAAATATGTTTTGTAGATTGAAGCCATGGAAAGCCATGCCTATCAAAAGCTTTTGACATCCAGACTAATCAGCACCCCAAGTCGGCTGCCCTCGAGTAGCCTCCTTCATGTTAACTACAAGTTTTTTTTCTTTTCGGTTTTGGTATCTCGTTTTCAATAGATCGAAGAACCACTGCCATGAGCATGTGTATGACCTGCATGGACATGGTGGGAGGTGTTATCTGGAAGAAGGAAGGGGGGGGGGGGGGGGGGGAATAAAATACAAAAAACACAACAACAAAAAAAGTCATAAATCAAAAACATACACCCCGGTATCATTTTTCTTCTTCTTCTCTGCTCCTCTGTATTGGTGTCTGGATCATCTGGTTAGGTTCTGTTGGCTCTGGTTTCCACCCCTGACCGATCAGCAGTGGTCACCACCGCAGACCCATTCCGACAGGTTGGTCATGTCCGGCCGCAATGGTTCATAGATCTATTCACAGCTCCCAGTGACCCTGCATTTCCTGACCGTAACAACAAACTTAAAAAAAAAAACCTGTGCCTGGTGGTGTGATGGAGTGAGTGACTGATTTTGGAAAAAGAAGAGAGGAACTCGATGGTGTGCTTTGAGATCAAGGACCATTCCCACTGCTAGCCCCTCTGGCCCCGCCCCCCACCCAGTGGCAAGCCCGCCCCTTAAGGGGAGGATGACAACAGTTGCGTTGTCACTTTAAAACCCTTCTCTTTCTCTCTGAAAACGTTCCATTTTTTCCCCTTTTTTTTCTGAGAACTGTACTTTTTAACTCCTAGTGGCACCTTTGTGTCTACCCAGAGTTCATTCCTGTGTACAGTTGCTAAATATTGGAGTTTAAAGAAGTTGGAAGAAAAAGAAAAAAAAATGTTTTATTAAAAGTTGCAGTGATCACTAGTATATCAGAATATGTTGTATTCATAAATTATTGCTACACGTTTTCCTTTGCACCCTGTTGGGATGGAGTTGAGTGCTACTGGGGAAAACAGAGGTTCAGGGCACAGCTGAGAGGGGCGGAGTCAGACATTGGTGAACCTGCACACCTGGGTCAGAGCAGGGCAAGGAGAGGTCAAATGTGAAATGTATGTATTGTAATAAACATGCTCAACTCAAAGCAAGCACTGGTTATTATTTTCTTGGAGTTCGCTGTTTAGGTCTCGTTTATACACTAGTGCCTTGTTGAGCATCTTAAATTGTCACAACCAGACATGAGTTTATCACCACTTCCCTTTTTCTTTCTTTTTTTGGGGGGCCAACAAAATATTTTCAAGTACCAGGCATAGGGATCTGTTGCTTGTCATAATTACAGCCCCACATGAGTTGAGGGGTGTTCCTATAGACGAGAAACAAGTTAGCCAGCTAACTTGCCAAAAAAGTACTCATTACTCTTCAAAAAGAAAATTGAGCATAATTGACCACTGAACAATTCCAATGACCCATATTCAAGTTTTTCTTTGCCAAAAACTATACATCATCGAGGAATATTTAATTGGTTTGCAAATTAAGTTGCCTTGCTGGAATGGTGTTTGTCTGGAACACGTATCTGCAGCGGTGGCCTATAAGCTGCAGAGAAGCTGGGTTCTCCACTGTTTGAGTCTAACAGAACAACACCATAAACCGTCAAGATGACCACGTTGTTGCTTTGTAAATTGTTTCTTGAAGTATATTGGAAAAAAACGAATAAAAGATGCCTCTGCGGTTTGTGATTTTGTTTGTCCTTTGTTTGGCTTGTGCAGGGAGCTCAGGCAGAATGATTTCAACCTGGGTTTAGTTGATGGAAGACTTCTCTGAAGGGTTATCGTGAAAATAATTTCACATATGCAGAAGAAAAGTATGTTCTAATATACAGCTAACTTTAGTCTTAGTACACTAGGTCTGTTGGATTCTGATGGATTTAATTACATGCATTACATTGTTAAAAAATATAGTTGTTTTTATTCTCTGTACAGTGCGAGATGCATTTTGAAAACATGGATCAGATTTTGCCTGCTGGTCTCACAGGGATGGCACACTTGTGTGCTGGACAATATTGCTGGTATTAATTTTCATCACTAGAGTGTGCTATCGCCCCTATAAAAAAAAAGTATTAAAATCTTGAAATCCCAATCTGAGTTTTACCAATTATACTGACAGAAAAACTAACTTCAAACCCCACTTCAATCACTGTTCAGATTTGGATCTTAAATGTTATTTACTATGGTCTACATAGTATGCAAATAGGATTCTGGGCTGATTATTCTCCTGACAACATTGATATGGCCGACATCAAAGAGGAGGCAGACAAAGGAGGTGTCAGAGGATGTGTCTACCCAGTCCTGCTGCCTCCTGGCTGGCTGGCTGGCTGGCTGGCTGGCTGGCTCCTCTTGGGGAGAGATGTGGGGGTGAGGTGAGGGGTTACAAAGCATGGCAGTCTGGTCTTTCCGCACAGGTGACTAGACATAGTCTGGGCTGAGCTCAAGAGTAGACTAAACATAGAGAAGAAGTACCTGCCATTGGAGGAACCTGTGCTCAATTACACTAAACCATTAACCCTTGTGTTCTCCTCGGGTCGTTCTGACCCATCAGTCATTGTGACCCACCGTCGTATTGCGACAACTTTACCGCATACAAAAACAAAGTGAAGCATTTTCTTTTAACCGTTGGGCTGTCTCAGACCCCCCACATTGCGAAGGTTAAAAGAAAATTATTTTTATTTGTTTTTGTATTGGGTAAAATTGGGTAAACACAACGATGATTCGTTATGAACCTTTGGGTCATGTGACCCGAAGGCAGCACGAGGGTTAAATGTGGGGGGCGGGGAAGGGGGGGCAGGTGGTTGAAAGTATTAGTGTTCATGTTTTGTCGAATGCTGTGTTTTCTTCTTTGTCTTATTACCCAATAGGTTTCATGCCTCCCACCCTGCCATTCAGGTAAACGTTTCTCTCCTTTGACATTTAAACGATGTGTCATCCCTCTGTATGCCCCAACCATCACAGTAAGCAGGGGGTCTCGTTCTCAACCAGGCAGACTGGGGTATCACAGGAACAGGGCAGGGTTAAGGTCTGTCACACAGAGACACACACACCTTTGTTGCTCTTCACACCTATGTGTCGACTATCATTGTGTGAAGACAGCCACAAAATGTGTCTGACAAGAAAAAGTATCAGATGAAAGCTTTGCCTTCAGCAGGAAAACATACACGTTTGTTTTTATTTCTGGTCCTGATTACATAAGCTATTCAACACAGGTCATTAGCTAAAGGTGACAAGGAAACTGGGTGTCTGAAATGATCTTGTGCATACTATCTTAACTATTAGCTTCTTGAAGGGAAGTATCTTCTACCTCGGTAGATCTTCCTCGTTGAAGTGGAGATGGGCTGTAAACCTAGATATTGTCTCTGAACAAGTGACCGGTAGATGGCGGCATTCTATCACACACCTGAGGGAGAGCGCGACACCTGGAACTCCACTCCGTTAGGTTGTAGGTTAACACATTTCCCATGAACGGATTTATATGGACTATGAGAGGACACAACAGACATTTTGGGGGTTAGATGAGATGTGATGTAAAACACAATTCAGCTGGCATTTTGAGAAGCGAAAAACATATTGGGCAATTTTTTAAAGATTCGGGGCAAATGATCCAAAGCAGGTCTTGGACTGGCGCCTCTCAGGAATTACCGACAATTACGATAATTGCTGTCTCTCCAGTTATTTATCCGCGTGTCCCCCTGAGCAGAATCGCACCCTTTTACCCTTTGACACCGTGACGCTGGACCGTTTATCCATAAGGAACACAAGGCGCCCGTGAGAATGTCGTCAGCAGGCTCTTTGTGAAGATTCCGCCCCACGGGTTAATTAGAGAGAAGAGACAGGAAAACTACTGCTCAATGTACTGGGAATGTTAGATACTATCAGGCCTAGTTTAGTCCACAAATGGCAAACATGCAACATATGATTATAATCTTTTTCCTCTTTTTGTTATTATTCTACTATCAGTAGGCCTACCCCAGACGGCATGTAGGCATACTTTACAAGGAAGATCCTGTTATTAAAGTTGAAATAAAATATAAAGTTAAAGAGATGTCTCCTATGTGCATGGCATCCATTCGTGTGTAGTCCAGGCTATTTTATATGAATGGGATATAAACTATAGAACATATCACTAAACTTAGACAATTGTAGGCCATGCTAAATAAAACATTTAGTGGACTCACTCGAGTCCCTCATCTACACAACAACAGAGAAGTTGAGGGTTGCCTGATATCGATCTGACCGACTGTGTGTTTTGCATGGGATTGTTTAGAGGGTAATTGAGTGTCAGTGTCTGTCTGTGTCGTCTCACTGGCGCCATGTGCCTTTTTGGATTGCTAATTTCCCTAACCGCCTGGCCGCTCCGCCCATAACATCTATTCTCACAGCAGCCATCAAGATCTCTCTCGGGCTGCGGTAGCCGGGGGAACCTGCTTGCTGTGGCGTCGACCTGGCGAGAACTGCAGGTCTAGAGTCTGTTGTAGGGTAAAGTTTAGTCATGCAAACCTGCCCTCAAATACAGGGAGGAAACATTCACTATATAAAATAAATGTTTTAACTAGCTTAGCCTACCTAATACACTGCATGACTAAAACGCAGTAATAGGTAGTAAGCCTACAATTGACAATTGTACAAAACCATTAGGCCTATAACTGCAACTATAGTTAACAAGCAAGTTGCAGTCTCCGGCAGAACAGCACAAGCGCCTGAGGTATACTGTCAAGTAAGGCGGGGTCATCGTGAGTGTGTGACTGCCGCCAGGGCCAATGAGAAAAGGTTTGTAGCGGAATATGGAAATTGAGTCCGGGGTGAGTGCAATGGGAGTCTAGTGGGCGGAGTTTTGCCATGTAGAGAAGTCGGGGCTCAGATATTTCTTCAGCTCAGGGTCCTCTATCCGAAGTCGGTCTTAGAAGTACCAGATCCGAAGGAAGCAGTCTTTGTACCCTTTTCGCTGTTTTGGGATTGTAAATGCGATATAGAAACATCATTGAAGGACTATCTGAAGTCGAAGAGGACACACTGCGTCTATTCGATTCCATACACAAAGGAATATATTATTTTGCCCATACAGCATCAAGGGCCGTTCCGTTTCACACTGTACGACGGAAGAATGCATGTCGGCTTTTAAGCAATTTTACATGCAGTTTCTGATGCAGGGGTAAATCACCTCGGTTTTCGGTGCTTTTTACCCTGTAGTCTGAAGGATTTGTGGCTGTGCCATCGTACGTTCAGGAATGCATCGCTTTCTTTTATAGTTGAATGTAACTTTGTCTTCGATCCCAGCTCTGAGGGTTTTGATAGCCTACTGGATAAGAGGACTGAAAGCAATCGTAAATGGATCGTCATTCCAGTTTCATATCCATTTGGCTTCAACTGGAACTTTGTGCCATGGCAGTTCTTCTTACTAAAGGTAGACTTTGATAAGACGCAACATACTAGTTTTGTTCATTTTAAAGTGAAAATGTCCCTTATGTAGCGAATGTGAGGGTCGGAACGGGGCCGGACCTCCAAGGATTGGAGGCCGTGTCATTGCTCACTTATCCGTCTTGTTTTGTGCAATTGTGCAACTTTGAAGAAACAAATAAGACTAGATACTTGTAACATCCTTTTCTTCAGACACACGTACAGTAAATTAAGACATACGTGCAAAATATTGTAATTAGGCTATAATAATGTTTAATAACGCTTAGTATAAAGTTAACCCAACGTCAATCTATCATTTTAAGATATTATAATATTTAAAATTATTGACTTTCTGGTGATAAAGTAAATTAGCCTCATGAAATGTATTGCCGTTTCTAGGCCTACCATGGAAGACATCTCAAATAGGCTAAAATAACTTAGACCGCATCATTTTTCATTCATGTTGGTACTTACACATAGCTTACCTGGTTCAATTATTGTTCTAACAGTGTATTCTTACTACAGCATTCATGTTGTTTCTATAAATAGTAATGGTCCAAAAAATTGGTAGCTTAAACAAAGATCGACTAAATGTTAAGTTTGAGAATTCTTTCCAACTATATTCTGTTGTGTTAATGTGTCTACAGTTTAGGTTACTGACCAGGGTTTAGTCAACTCATCAAGCTAATAAGATGACATGTAACCCTAGACTCTGGAAGTACACACAAACATGTTGTAACAACACACAAAGGCCCGTGTTTAATTGTGTGCGACTCCCTGTGTTTTTATGTTTGGTGCTGAGCCCAACCCATGATAATTGGGGTAGACCTAAATATCCATCAATAATGAATGGAATTAGCACAAAGTGTATATTAGCCTATTCCCTTTAAAATGTATGGCCTAAAACTATAGAACTATTCCAAAAATATTATAAAGCAGCATCCATTTACATAATCAGACAGGCATATTCGTTAGTTTTCAAAGCTGTAGAACAAAATAATTTAAATAAGAAATTAATCAATTAAAAAACTTAATGACAAGGCTGATGAAGACTTTTGGATGAAAACTCAGTGCACCCCGCCCCCCCCAAGCAGTAGGCTACCGACCACAAGTAAGCTTGCGTGCAAGACGAAAAGGAGGCTCCCGCGCCACTCTCTCACCCCCCCCTTTACGAGTTTCCATTTGGGTTGAAAGAAATTGACTTTGGCAAACAAACCACTAATTATAAGCTACACGGTTCCTGTTTTATAATACAGACTAAAAGGGCCATTTTGCACGGAAAGCTCTTAAACTTTGCCTATTTACTGTATTTGAGTTGACACCAAAATATTCCCCAAAGTCTGTAGTTTAGTTATGGGCAACGTTGTCACTGACTTGTGTTCTGACAGTGATGTCAATAAATGTTCAGACCCCACTGCTCGACAACGTGGCTTATAAGTGGAGAAGTCTCATCGTATTCATAAACTGTAGCCGAAATAAATACATTTTTGAACGTTAGATTTTGCCATGTCTAATTAGGCTAGTAAATGCTCGAACGAGAATTATTTAGTGAAATCCCTTATGCCTGTCAGATTTCATTAACATGCATTTTATTATCTTGCCTGATCCTAACCTCCATACGTTTTGTTTTCACAGGGGAAATAAGATGTTACTGTGATGCGCCGCATTGCGTGGCCACCGGCTACATGTGCAAATCGGAATTAAATGCCTGCTTCACCAAGGTGCTGGACCCACTCAACTCGAACTCTCCGCTCACGCACGGGTGTCTAGATCCCATCGCGAACGCAGCTGATGTGTGCAGCTCCAAGATCTCCGAGACCCTGGCCGTGGGAGCGTCCACGCTCGAATGTTGTCACGACGATATGTGCAACTACAGAGGCCTCCATGACCTCACGCACCCCCGAGAATCTACAGGTAAGCACAACCACAACCACTATTACCGAACTGAGTCCAGTACCAACCACATGAGAAAATAACCATCAAGATTTAAATTGTGATTTTGTTGGCAGATGTTGTTGTGCTGGCTGTTGGATGTTTGCATTAAGGGAAATATTCCAGTCAGTAATGTCAGGAGTGTGTGCAAGTGAAGTTGATTAACAGGGTTTCTTGAAATGGCCTACTGTTTAAGGACAGGCATGCTATCCATGCCCCCCCCGTTTATAATTCCCACATTTACAGAACTCCAGTTTGATTTTTAATGGGTTCCAGCACAGCGGCACACAGAGGGGGAAAAGCCAGTTTACCTTAAGTATTTGGACTTAGATCAGATCTTTTTTTATGGCGTGTGCACCATGTAATTTCCCCACTGAGTAGGAATGTGCTTGTAGACTATCCCTACACAGACGACACAGAGAACAGGAATACAAGCTCATTGACTTATGAGAAGGTGCATAGACAGAGGAAGGGACTATTCGACCCTGACCCGGTCCTGGGTACTTTATTAGTGACAAGTAGTTCCGGGCTCATTCGTTTGCTGGATGAAATGAATGTCAACACACCCCTTCGCCAGTGGAACTGTCCCCTAGGGCGAACAGCTGTGAAGTTGAGAGGCGGACAGGCACCATCGCTGTGTGTTTGTCTCCAATGCTCACAATGGTGGATGTATTTGTCCAGATAAGACGACTGACCCCTCCACCTCCACCTCTCCCTGTAGATCACGGCAGGTACCACACAGAGGGGAACAACCGCAACCTGATCACACGGGTGCAGGAGCTGGCGTCCGCCAAGGAGGTGTGGTTCCGGGCGGCGGTGATCGCGGTGCCCATCGCGGGCGGCCTCATCCTGGTGCTGCTCATCATGCTGGCGCTGCGGATGCTGCGGAGCGAGAACAAGCGGCTGCAGGACCAGAGGCAGCAGATGCTGTCGCGCCTCCACTACAGCTTCCACGGCCACCACACCAAGAAGGGCCACGTGGCCAAGCTGGACCTGGAGTGCATGGTGCCCGTGACGGGGCACGAGAACTGCTGCCTGACCTGCGACAAGATGAGGCAGGCCGACCTGGGCACCGACAAGATCCTGTCTCTGGTGCACTGGGGGATGTACAGCGGGCACGGGAAGCTGGAGTTCGTATGACTTCCTGGTTTTGTCGTCTGTTTTTTTTCTTCCCTGGCCACTCCCCCCACAACCCCGGCCAAAACAGCCAAGACTGCCTTTTCCTGGTTGGGTTTCTCTTTTTTTAAATATATTTTCTTTTACTTAAAAGAAAATCCACTTTTTTCACGTCCATTGTACTGAATTGCGTTTCTGTTTCAATGGAGGACAAAAAATGAAAAGGACGATTGAGCGCAAGCTGTGTGGTTTTTTGCTAAGGAGCACTTTACTTGAAACTAAAAGGCAGACCAAGGAGGAGCTGTATTTAAACTTGAGAGGGCTGGACTGAGAGGGATCTCTGCAACTGCCCTGTGGGATTTCAGAGTTACACTGAGCGCTGAAGGATTCCACGTCTGTCTTATTTGCACATTTGTAAAAAGTCAAAAGAAAATACGTTGTTTTGCTTAAAAAAAAAGACAAAAAAAAGAACGAAATCGAAGAATTTTACACTGACACCAGGGTACAAACAGGACTTTTTGAGGAGTAAAAAAAGAACAGATTCAGTGTTGACTGTAGGTATGTGCACACTCCTCTGTGTACATTTCTTGATTCAAGCTTATTGTAAAGATTTGAAATATATATATTTTTGTCTGAATACCTGTCCAGTGTGTTCTTGTTTTGGCGTTTGACTTCTCTCCTGTGATCGAACTGAGCTTAATTATGAGTGTGAAAGAGACAAAAATCCATTAAACTGATCTGTTATTTATTTGAGTTTGAGCAATCCGTCTTTACTGAAAACCGTAGCTTATGCAATTGAGTGTTTTCTTAACCAGTGAGGGTTTACACACAGAACACAGTTCATAGGTAGGGAAGGAATGTTTGTTAAAGGCCCACACAGAATACACTTGGCTATCATGTAAGTGTGTGTGTGTAGGAAATAGATAAAAATAGTTCGGTGTGTGTGTGTGTTGGCGGGGGGGGGGGGGGCGGGGGGGGGCAACAGTGGGAGACAGTGTGAGTGAAGACCACACTGCTTCTTTCGTGTGATGTTTCATACCAGGGAGGGGCATAGTGTGTGTGTGTGTGTGTGTGTGTAGGTACTGACAGTAAGTCCTTGTTTCCCCGTAGTGCTCCACATCTGACTCAGTGATTCTTGAACCTTCTCTAAAAGGTCACATTTTTAGCTTCAAACACTTTTTTTTGGGAGCACACTGGATTTATCCTGGAAGTAGTAAGGCTATTTATTTGACACTCTCTCCAAAGCCTGTAAAGCCCTCTCCATTCAGGGGCTCTGGGTGCAGTCCAGCTCATACACTAACCCTCCTGTGCTCGCCACGGTGACGAGAGCTCTCTTCCTGCCAGCTCCAGGTTAGCTATCATATCACATATTTACTGCTATACCCCTTAGGCCTGTGGAATGGGCTGCATGTTAGGTAAGAGGAGTTGTAGGCTGTGATCGAAACTCTTGTCTTTGGGGCCATGTCCTACTCCACGTCCCCTTGGCAACGTCAGCCTAACGGCGTTGGTATGGCTCTTCAGGGATAACACGTTGGTTTCATTAATCCAATTCGAGGTTTGAAAGCCAGTGGAGGTGTGGAAGAGAGATGGAGTGAGTGTTCTGGGGGAAGGTGTGCTGTTCTGGGGCTTAGTGTCTCTGTCTGTCTGGCAGGCTCTCTCTGTGAGGCCCAGTCAGGTTGATTTAAACATAACTTACAGTCTAACCTCCCACCTCTGAGCCAATTCATACCATTTGACATAAGCAAATACCTCACCTTTCACTGAAGTTCAACTAGAGAGCTGTTTGGGGGCGCCCCGGTGGCTCAGCGGATAGAGATTGAACCACTTGGGCTCAGGGCTTACCGCAGGGGCCTGGGTTCGATTCCAGACCAGGTCATTTGCTGTATGTCTTCCCCTTTCTATCTATGTAAAACGGTCTCTGTCGAATAAAGCAGGAAACTGCCCCCCCCCCCCCCAAAAAACAAAACAAAACAAAACATATTTAAAAAGTTCAGACAGTTCAGTTTCCACTTTAATAATATAAGCACACATGCCTGGAACTATCCCTTCAAACGTGTGTCGAGAACATGACATGAACCATGTACTGGGTACGACACGTACAGAAGGTTCAAAAGTTCACCTCAGCCTCTCCATGGCAACCAACCCACCCAGCAGGGCCCTGGACAGTAAGTAGTTTGGTTTAGGTCCACCTGCAGCGTCTGTGTCTCCTCTGGAGTTGACCCCTGTTTCTCCCCATTAGGACTTCAGGAAAACACTATTACCACCTCGCCACTTAACAGCAGCCTGCATTAGCTAGACTCGGCCCACGCACTTAGCCTCCCCGAGGACTATTAGCCTTGTTTTGATAACAGGGAGCTCTGGTTGGCCCAGCTAGCCGGCTAATGCGCCTGCTGTTTTCTTTAGCGCGGTTCTGCTCCGTCGGGTCACCTGCTGACACCAGACAGGGATGTCGGCAGCCCGCACGCACGCACGCACACACACACACACACATGTACACACACACTTCCCCCTGGCCTCTGAGGAAAGGGCTTCTTCCAGATCCTACCGTCTGCTCACGGTGAAAGGACCAGCACCAGTCCTCACCGTCAGCCGTGTTGGGCAGCGGCGGGCGGCCGAGCTGTTCGTATTGACATGCTAATGTTACGAGGCGGCCAACGGGGGCCTCCCTCAAAAGGCCCAATTTGTTTTGAAGTGACTTCAAACTGCTCCCTCCTAATCTGGCTTCTTTTTCTTTCTTTTCTTTTTTAACCTTTTTTTTTTCTCGATTGACGCCGACTTCTCGTCTGGTCTCCAAGCAGCCCTCCCCCACCTTCCCACCTCCCCCCAGCCCCTCATCACCAGCACCCCAGGCAGCCGTAACCCAGCTCTCCAAGCCGAGCCAGCAGCGAGGTGGAGAGGCGTGCCCGTGAACGCCGCACCCCCCCCCCCCCCGGAGCCTTGATTTCTGGGTGACGTTCAGGAGGCTCACAGCCAGGGGAGGTTAGGGTAGGGGAAGGGGAGGAAGGGGGGTGTTAACAACCCGGGATTTAAATCAGAGAGGTGCCGTTTGCTTCATTTTCTCCCGGCAGACTTTTTGTAAGCTCCCGGCCGGTAGCGGAGCTGCAAGCTCTCCGGGGCCGCGGCGAGACCGTGTGAAACAATATATGAAGTGTAAACACACATGAGACTTGTTAACACCTGTACATAGTAATGGATGCTCACCTCCCAGGGCTGTAACAGGGGCTTTTATAACCCTCTGTGTTGTTCTTGCTGCCCCTAACCCCTCCGCTCCCCCCCTCACGATCCCCAGGCTGTGTGGACGGTCAGATTCACGATAGCACATTCCCCTCAAAGGTCTCGTTTTGGCCATGGCGGAGGCGATTCTGGTTATGATCATGTCTCGTGTCCAACACCTTCAGATGGAGTCGGCCCTACCCAGGGAGACGGGTTCATGTTCATGGAGCGTACATGGATTAAGGTATCCCGGAGACACAGATGGGCAGCGTGTGTGTGTGTGTGCTTTTGCGCTCGTCTGTTCACGAGTTCGTACTTTTCATGGGGCAGAATCCTTTATCGTCTCTGTAAAGTATGCTAATGGTCCTCAAAATGGGGCGGCTGTGGCTCAGGGGGTAGAGAGGGTTGTCTGTTAATCGCAAGGTTGGCGGTTCGACCCCCGACTCCTCCTAGGCCATGTGCCGAAGTATCCTTGAGCAAGACTCTGAACCCCAAGTTGCTCCCGATGGGCAGGCCGGCGCCTTGCATGGTAGCTCGCTGCCGTCGGTATGTGTGAGTGAGAGTATGAATGGGTGAATGAGGGGCAAACATTGTAAAGCGCTTTGAGTGCCGCTAAGGTAGAAAAGCGCTATATAAATGCAGTCCATTTACCATTTACCAAAATGATCCACCAGTTTATCAGTTAAATAAACCTAGAATCCTCGTTTTGGACGAGGGCAGAATTTACAGCTTGGCGTTGTGGTTGTATTGTGTTGAACTGTCAAATGGTAGTCTAATGCCACTCCCCCCTACTGACAGACATGCCTTTCAATAAGACCATGTTCTAAATATTTAGCCTGGCCGTGCAAATTCATTTCCTCCAAGTGGATCAAAACATGAACTGGTCCTTGTCCTCGCTTACCTTCCCCATCTAAACATTTATCCTCGCATGTTGTTAACATTAGATATGAATCTAACCCGAAAAGAAACAATAATTTGGGAAATGTTTACATGGCTGACCGGCGCTCTCTAAGCTTAATGTCAGCTTCTGTAAATAACCTGTTTTGTTTTGTTTCGACAAGAGGGATCTTCAGGGCATTCCGACATGTTAGAACAAACAAAGATCTTTGAAAGAAAAGGAGTCTAGGATGGAGGTTGCACAATGAATGTCTCCAGTATACAATTAACCACCTTAAACCTCCCTCCAGATCCATTTAATCTTAAGCCTTCTTGCAAACACACCCACACTACACAGTCTTAGCTATCTAAAGTTAGTTTGGAGAAGGTATCTCGTTCAGAGTAAGAGGAAAGACATTGGGAACACTGTGTATCTCAACTGAACTCCTGTCCAAACGCCACACTTGGTATCGGAGGGTTGGTTGTGTGTGTGGGGTGTGGCACAGGAGACAAGAGCAGCTTTAGCTCCAGACTCAGAGAGTCTCAAAGTGACAGGTCCCCATGGGCCGTGCTGAGTCTCCAGGTATCGGCTTACCCCCCCACACACACACACACAGACCCCCACCCCGCCCCAGTGGCACACAGACTGGGCCCCAGTGACAAGCTGTCCCCAGCAGGCTGGTGTTGAGTCCGGGTCGCCCTTGCAGTCAGAGAGGTCTGGGCCCCTGCTTCTCAGATCCTCTTTGCTCTCCTCGCGTGCAGTGACACCATCTTCATCCAGGCAGATAAAGGCACTTACAGGGCCCCTCTCTGTCAGTTTGTGACATGCACACACACACACGCGCACACACACACACACACAAACCTCTTTAAAGACAGATGGTTATAACAATACCTACCTCTTCTAAGAGGCTGACTCCTGACCTGACAGTGAGTCCCCCTCCCTCCCTCCCTCCACCCACCCACTCATCCACTCATAGCCGACATAGATACTGTAGGCTTACAAGGGTGGTGCCTAATACACATAAGTGTATATGTGTGTGTGTGTGTGTACATGTCTATGTGTATGTCTGACGCGTTCAGAAGTCGCCTATTCTTCTCCGCTGACAATCTGAATCGTTTTCGCCCTTCAGGGGGAAACCAGCGCACAGAAAGGTTTCCATCGAGTCTAAAGGCAGGACTCCTTACCCGACCACATCCTAACCCAGCCCCAGCCTCTGTCCCAACCAAACCCAAAGACTCCGTAGCTGCCTGCAGTCTAAGCAAAGGATCTGGTGCCAACAGTGAAAACAGTTAGCAGGAGGAAGCCTCGTTCAAACTGTGAAGTAAGCATTAAAAGGGAGAGGAAACCCAAAGGTTGCGTGCATGCTAAGGACTAATAAAGGATTTGACAAAGCACCCTTGGCAGCTTGCCAGGTCTCCCTGAACAAGGAGGACGTTACACCTAGAGCTGGCAGCCGTCGCCCCGGGACTTATATGTGTGTGTGTGTGTGTTTCCGTGTGTTTGTGTGTGTGGTATGAGTGCAGATCCCTGGGATTACCGGGCTGAAAGGAGAGATGGCTGTGTCTCTATGAAATACTCCCTGCCTGACTAACCCTCTATAGTTCCCGTGGCAGCGATATGCCCAGCGTATCCTGAGGTCTAGAAACAGAGAAGTCTATGACCCACATCAATAGGATTCTAGAACTCCTGCTGCCGTCCCACACCTTCTAGACCTTTCCGCTCTATGACAAGGTAAGAGTCGCCAGGCCTCTGGAAGATTGGAGGCCGTGAGGATTTCTGTGAGAAAAGGGAGTTTGCTTAGGAGATTCTATAATGACTTCTAGAAGAATAGGAGTTGGCAGATTGCTGTGCCCCCCCCCCCCCCTCTCAGTCAAACCAGTATTCTTTGGTGGGTGGGCATTGCAATGCTGAGTGACACCTTATAAAATGTTATGGAAAAATGCGCCTGTGTGTTTTCACAGGGGAACACATTACAGACAGCCAAGAGGTCCTTACGTCATAAAACTAAGTGGGGCGATAAAAACCCTTCTCCTGACAAAATGAATTTATCTATTTGTTTATGTTTGAGGACTCGCTAACTGACACAGCTACCACATGTTGAGTGCATGGCTTCAGGAGAGTTGAAATATGACATTGAGGGCCCGCTGCTGTGGAATGCTGGGTAATTACTCACTCTGTTGCGAGGATTTTTACGACAGATCCTGGGGAATGTTCAACTGCAAGGGTTGTTTGTGTAAAGTGTCCCACTGACTATCTAGAAGACAGGGACAGACCTGTACAGTAAATAGAGGAGGGAAGGCAAGCTTCCGTTTAGTTTTCAGTGCTGAAAAGATGCTCTCTCTCTCTCTCTCTCTCTCTCTCTCTCTCTCTCTCTCTCTCTCTCTCTCTCTCTCTTACACACACACACACACACACACACACACACACAGAGACCCCTCTGACCCCTCTTTCTTTCGACATGGTTCGTGTGGATAATGACTTCATCCTTTTGACCCACCAATCCAATCATAATTCCTTTAACCCCCTCCAGCCCCTCTCACCCCCATCCTTACCCCCAGCCACACCATCACCCCCACTCCCACCCTCACCTCTATCAACTGAGTGTCCATACTCCAGGTCCTTTACCTAAGGCCTATGGTTGATTGTAAACATGATTCAGTGTTCTCCAGGCACTCAGACCTGTGTTTGGGGCCTGTGCCTTTTTGGAAACTGTATGAATAAACAAGGTCCTCTCTTCTCCTCTTTTCCTCCCTCCTTCCCTTCCCTTCCTCTCCTCTCCACCCATCTCTTCTCCTCTCCTCCTCTCCTCTCCTCTCCACCCTCTCCTCCTCTCCTCCTCTCCACCCTCTCTCCTCCTATCCTCTCCTCTCTGCTCCTCTCCTCACAGCTCCTCTCCTCCTCTCCTCTCCTCTCCACCCATCTCTTCTCCTCTCCTCCCCTCCTCTCCTCCCCTCTCTCCTATCCTCTCCTCTCTGCTCCTCTCCTCACAGCTCCTCTTCTCCTCTCCTCTCTGCTCCTGTCCTCTCCTCACATCACAGCTCCTCTCCTCCCCCCTCCCCCTCCCCGGACACCATGGACCAGGGACACGCCATCATACGGCGGCGTTCATGTTTAATTCAACAAGCCGACTCCCCCCCCCCCCCCTTCTCTTTCCGAGGTGTGGTGTGTTATTTTTGCAGGCAAGGCTCAGGTGTGGGCAGCGACCTCATCTCCAACCCGTGTTTGAAGCTCATCCCCCCCACAGGGAGCTGGCTGCCCTGCCCTGGACTCTGTATTTGTGGAGCAACAAGCCAATGACCCTTGCAGGGATTTAACAGCCTGTCTGGACAGCCTAGAGGGCCTGGCGACCGTCAGAGTCGAGCCTCCCAACCGAGCACTCCGTTTGAAATCTTTTCCTTTGGACTTCGGAATCCACCTTGTTTCGAGAAAGCGTCGCACAGCCACTCTCGGCCTCTGTTTCTCTCCTCCTCTCCCATCTCTCCTCATCCCCTCCCCTTCTTCATCTAGCCTCGCTGAGAGGCCATGGCTGTAGTGTGGAGGTGGAAGTTCACTTCCAAACATAAATAAGTAGAAACGTTGGCGCGTCCCCCGGGGTGACTAGGAACAGGGCAGGGAACACAAACACGGGGCTTGCTCTTTTGCTCTGCTCTGCTCCACTGCTGTTCCCTACTGTGCTCTACTGTGCCAAACTCTACTCTACTCTACTCTACTCAATGCTATTCTTCTCTGTTGTACTCTGGTCTGTTCTACTCAACTCTAAGCTGCACTACTCTATTCTGCTCTACTCTACTCGGATCTACTCTACTTCACTGTACTCGACTCTGCCCGACTCTTCCCAACACTACTCTACTCTACTCTGCTGTACTCTGCTCTCTCTTGCTGGTTTTTCACTCCAGAGATCCCAAAAACCCAGTCTAACCCATCACGTCTACACAAACTCCAAGATGTAGGTATAGAGTATGGTGTGTGTGTGTGTGTCAAAGAGAGACAGTAAACAAGAGGGATGAGAAAGACGGTGAGAACGAGAGTTTGACAGAGAGAGAGATAAAGAAAGAGAGGGAGGGAGG
>NC_085032.1:5763136-5808661 GCF_963692335.1 Osmerus eperlanus | reverse complement strand
GGTTGGTGGTGTGGTGGAGGGGTGACAGGGAAGTTGACGAACAATGTAGCGACCTGGGGGGGGGGGGTATGGGCTGGGGGGGTTGGAAGAGGAACTGTTGAGGGAGAAAGGAGAGCTGTGGTTGACTGTAAAGGTCCACCCATACGCGAACACACACACATGCACGCACGCACGCAGGCAGGCAGGCAGGCAGGCAGCGCGGTGAAGCAGCCCAGCTGGCGTAGCCCCGGTGGAGGTGAGGAGGTCAGGAACATTACCCTCCATTTGGATTGCCATGTCCAACATGACCCACCTGCTCCTTTATTTATGAAGTTAGTCATACGACATTTGGCTTCCATCACAGCTGACAGTGTAACCCCACCTCCAACCCCCCCCCCCCCCCCCCCCCCCCCCCCCCCCCCCCCCCCCCCACCCCCCCCCCCCCCCCCCAACACACACACACACACCTAAAACCAATGTTGTAGTGCGTGATGTCCCTTGTTACCATGCCAACACCCCCCCCCCCCCCCCCCTCCATCATGCCTCGTCCACACAGCCACACATGACCCAGAGAGTACACATCACCCTGGGCTTCTGGTGTCCATCACCTCCATGTCTCCCCTCCAGTGGGTCTCATCACGCGCTCTCCATGCCCGGTCTCCTCCAGCCTCTCTCTCCCTCTCTCCTCGCCTCGCCCATGTCCTTGTTTCATTTGTCCCATCCATTTGTTTCTGTGTTGACAGTATCAGCAATAGCTGTGGGGTATTGGATTAGGTTTATATGTTGACACTACGGGGGGGGGGGGGGGGGGGGGGTGTACCCGATGGTGAAAGTCTAGCGAGGGACAACTCTTTAGAAGACCTGATCCTCTTATGTCCCGTACAGCACACACACACACACACAACACACACACAGACATTAAACACACACCCCCGTGGTGGACTTTCTCAGTCCATATATTTAGATATGTAATCCAGTGGGAAGGCAGCAGTGAATGGGCAGGCTCAAAGACCTCTGGCTGTGTGTACAATAAGGGGGACTTATTGAAACAAGGCTGGCACTGAGAGCTTGGCCCAGAGGATTTATTTGGAAAGCGGCAGGGTACCGGCTAACCTTTGATCAGCCCCCCTGTTACCCCCCACCTACCCCTTCCTACCCACCTCTCCCTCCCTTCCACATGCCGCCGCCCTGTCACCCCCCCTCCTTCTCCCTGGTTGCTACCCCCGCCCTCAGAGGAATGGTCTTCGTCTCCTGGCAACAGGACCAAGCCCATACCAACTCCTGGTACTGGGCTGGGAGAGACTGTTGCTGTCTCCACTACTACAACCACGACCAAGACATTCTTGTCCTGTCATTCTCTCGAATCGGCTGGCAATCTAAATACTTTGGTCTGGCAACGTGCTGCATCAACCCTATCTTCAGCCCCAACATCGACCCTAACCCTACCTATCCTCTAAGTCACAGCCTCAATTTCAATCTCAACCCCGGTAATGAACCCTGTCCACCCCCCCAGCTCCCCTGCCATTGGTACATGACCACATGGCCACAAAGAAGACCCCTCAATAAGCCAGCCTTGTTTACACGGAACCAAACAAAGGCAGCATAACGGTGCCACGTGTGAGGTTAGCACGGGTTGTTCTGGAATCAGAGGTGTCCGCGTCAGTGTCGTTGCTAGCGTGTGTAGCCGAATGCTGGACGCATTCCCTCTCCCTTTTACACAGGCGTGATTCGGCTCCGTGGCTCAGCTCAACCGCCGGCTTAATGCCTGTCCAACAACGACAACCCCTCATTCCGTGTTGCTACCTTTTATACAAAACTGCGAGGCGGCATGAAGGCCCAACATTCCTCCCCTTGAGCCGGCTGTGTAAGAGCGGCTCACTTCTCACCAGCACCATATCTCCCCCTCCTCAGCCCCCCCCCCCGCCCCCCCCCGGCCCTGCCCTGCCCCGGGTCTGCCCCCTCCAGGAACGTACCCCAATCTTCTCCCTCTTCTCACACCAAGTCAATATCTGATACACATGCTGAAAGGCCCAGCCAAAATACAGTTACATTCCTCCAAGGCCACGTCAGAACACAGAAGACGACCATGAGGACAGGTTTCCACTGCACACAAGCCCCGCCGTTAAATAGGCACTTGAACCATACCTTTTTCCTGTCTTCCTTTAGGATAATTAATTATACATTTGACGTATTTGAAGTGCTTTTATTTCCTCTCAGGGATATTTAATACCCACCCGTGTTGTTAGACATGAAACATAACACAGCACAGTGACAGGATTAGGGCGCAGTGGAACGCCCATATTTACAACCTCAAACTGTTCTGTAACTAATACTTACTTAATAAAGTGATTCATTGCTTTGGGCCCTTTTCATTGACATCCGATCCAAAGCTACTAAGCGTTCACTCTTTGGATGAAAAACTGAACCAGAAACATGGAGTTGACCATGATCCCTTAAATTTTATGGGATGTGATATTTATGATGGTTGCTATAGGTGATCTTGAGATGATTGTTTTTCGCTCGTGTTGCTGTCGTATGTGTTTTGAATGTGTCTATACGTTCTGTACCACGAGTTGCCTCTCGGAGGACTTAAAGGTTTTCTTAAGTCCTCCTATAGTGTCTACGTCTCTAAATGAGCAACAACACGAGAGGGGCCTCTCAGGGCCGTTATCAGTTTGTTCTCCTGGTGGATCTCTAGGGCAGGGGTGGGTTATTTGTTTTGGAAGCTGCCTGTGATCAACCTTAATCTCCTATTGAGAAACACGGCTCCTACTTCTCCCAGATCCCCTCTGTCTATCGGAGAAAGACAAACAAACATTGCGCAAACTTGACATTGTGGATCTTTCTGGGACGACCCAGAGAGGCTCAGCCCCAGTGACTGATACTCAGGAGGGGAAGGGCCGGAGGAGAGACGCGCCGCTGTTGGAATGTTTCTCCAAAGATTGGAGACAAAACCAGGGGTCGCCGGGGTCGAACCACTCTGCAAGCCCCAGCCCGGCAACCGAGATGAAAGTCAGACGAGTCTGTCGGAATAATCCTGCAGAGTGCTCATGTGAGCGCGAGTGTGTATGTATAAGTGTGTGTGTGTGCGTGCGTGTGTGGGTCTTTTAGTTCATATCCATTAGACAAATGGACAGCTGACTTACTGACAGAGGTTTGCGTGAGCTGGTGGGGTTGTACAGGGGAGGAGGGCTGGAGGGCTGGAGGGGAGGAGGGAGAGATCACCTTCCTCCTCCGTAAGGCTTATTTGGGTTATTTATGTCATGATGTCCCGATGAGCAAGGGGAACAGTTTCAACATGCCGTCTTTCAACTGTCACACCCATGCACACACAGACGCGCACACAGACGCACACAGACGCACACAGACGCACTCACTCAACTCCCAGTCGCTGCCCCCCCCCCCCCCCCATCCTTACCAGTCAACATAGCTAGATAAACATGCTCGGCCATATAAAAGAGAAACTTTAAAGACTAATGGAGCTAAAAGCCCCAATGAAAAAGAACACTGAGCCAATAAATGTCATCTTTAAGAGGACCACGCAAACAAAGCCTCAAGGACAGTTTGGGAGTGTTTACACACCAGCACTTTAAAGGACACAAGTGTATATGGCGCAATATGGATTCCCTGAAAGTCCCCCCCCCCCCCCCCCCCCCCCATGGTAAAGCGCCCTGAGAGGATGAGCATGCTTGTTTATTTATCCCAGGGTTGTTTTTTCCCCCCCCGGTGAAACGGCCACGTACCAAAAGTGGTTTCCTGACTTTTTGCTTTGACTTTTAGTGTGAGTCTTGATTTGAGAGAAAGAAAGAGAGGGAAAGAGAGGGAAAGAGAGGGAGAGAGAGGGAAAGAGAGGGCCGAAGGGAGGGCCGAAGAGAGAGAGAGAGAGAGAGAGAGAGAGTGTCTGTCGGTGTGTGTGTGTGTGTGTGTGTGTGCGTGTTGGGGGGGTTCCTCACCTGTCACCTCAGCAGCACTTCTGTGGTCCACACAACTCTAGTCTGATCCACTCTGTCTGGCTTCAATTACAAACACAGGAGAGAGAGAGAGAGACAGAGAGAGAGACACAGAGAGAGAGAGGGGGGGGAAGGAGAGAGAGAGAGCGAAAGAGAAATGCGTGCTTGCGTGTACAAGGGCCAGCGAGAGAGAGAGGCAAAACGGAGAGAAACGGTGAGAGAAAGAGAGAGGGGAACAAAAAGAGATGGAAACGGAGATAAGGGGAAAGAGAGAGTCTTGAACCGTTGTCTGCTTGACGCCCGCTGTCCCCGTCTCTCACTCGGAGCCGGGGCCTCTTCTGTCCCTCTCTCCGGCGGGGACTTCAAAGGGCAGCCCGCTCTCCCTCCTGCCGCCCCCAGCCGAAGGGAAGACCACCGGGGGAAGGATGGAGAGGAGCAGGGGGGAACAGAGAGGAGCGGAGCGACAGGAGAGAGCGATGGCAGGCCGGCTTTTGAAGTGAATAAAGGCAGAATTCAGCTCCGAAGGCCATTGATATGATATCAGATGGTGTATGTGAGAGTGTGTGTGTATGGAGCGGGGGGGGGGGGGTGGAGGTGGGAAGGGGGGGGGGATTGGGTTATGGTTTAGTGGGGCATTGTGGGGGGGGGGTTATTTCACCACGTCCACGAACGAACACGCCAGCCCGAAGTTGGAGCTGAGGGGGGTTGGGAGGGGGGGGGGGGGGGGGTGGAAAACTGGCGAAGCACCCCGTCGACGACAGGGGTTCGACAGCTCGCGGCCGGACGGAGGGAGGGGCGTGGGGGCTGACCCCTTCTACTCGGCGGTGCCACGACAACGCCGCGAAACGTTTCCTAAGTTGGACGGCGGGCAGCGCTTTTCGCACGCACGGTAAATATTATGGACCATTATGGAATATTAGGGCCCTCCACCGTCACTCCAACCACTTTCCGTCTCCTGGTAGCACGTCTGTGCCGCCCGGCACTCCAGCTCCGCGGTGTTCCAGCCTCCTGCGGCTTCTCTTCACCCTTCCATCCTTCTCTCCATCCGTCCCCTCCTGCCCTCCTTCCTTCCTCCCGCACGCCGCTGTGAAGACGTCCTTTGTGTATGTGTTCTCCGCTGAAGAGGGTTTTCCAGGAGTGGGGGGGGGGGGGGGGCAAGTCCAGCGCCACGCTGGGAAGCGTCAACAGTCGTGAGGTGGCGCTTGTAAAACGCTCGTAAAACAGGGCATGGGGTCTTATGGCTCCAGCTCTGCCAGACCTGAACCCTGCACTAAACTAAGACCATAGTGAACATCATAATACTATAAGTATTACGTATATAGGTATAGAAGTACATATCCTGTAATATGCACATCAAATACCATAATAGCATGTCAAACCTAACCCGCAAACTACTATTCACAATTCATATTTTCTAATCTAAGTAGCCTTCACCTGTAGAATATCTGTAACCTGCTAAGTACGTTTATGGGGCAAAATGATCATTTTCAAGTGTTGGGCGGAGAGGGAAGGGGTTTTATACTGTACAAGTACGATATTGTCTCTCCTCTTCTCTTCTCTCGCCTTCCCTTCTCCCCTCCCCTCCCCTCCCATCCCCTCCCCTCCCCTCCCATCCCCTCCCCTCCCTCCCCTCTCGTCTCCTCTCCTCCCAAAGATTCAAATTCATGCTACACCCCTCATTCACAACAAGTGCCCACACAATGACGCCCTTCTTTGGATGAAAGGGGTGTTTTTGAGAGGGGGGGTCTAGGGGCAGGGGGTAAGGGTGGGTACGGGTACAGGACAAGGAGATGACAGTTAGTGAACTGCTTGTGTGTCATGTCTTTGTGAAGTGAACCAGAGGGCCACTGAGCGACACAGAGTCTCAGACTGTGTGACCCAACACTTTGAATGTGGATTGGGTTTCACTGGAAGACTCCCGCCGAGCGAGCTGAAAAAGAGGGAGAGAATGTGTTTGAGAGGGGGAGAGAGAGAGAGAGAGAGAGAGAGAGAGAGAGAGAGAGAGAGAGAGAGAGAGAGAGAGAGAGAGAGAGATGGAGGGAGAGAGAGAGAGAGGGATAGATAAAGAGAGAGAGAAGGGTAGAGAGAGGGATCGAGAGAGGGAGAGAGAGAGATATAGAGATAGAACGAGAGCGAGAGAGACATAATCTACAATCTGGGACATAATGCTAAATGTCAGGTTCGTTTTTCTTTTCCGCTGCAAAGGAACACGGATGTTTTCCTCCACGACAGCACCGATAGGGGCAGCGGCGGGGCAGACTCAGATTTGCTCACCTAATCAGAAACGGTCGGATTAATCATTCCCTAATGCAGCCCTCTCTAACGCCACTGTTTACACTGAGGAGGGAGCGAGTTTACAAGACCCGGGGGTCGGCGGGATACAGTGTCAAAGAAACACTTTGGGTGTGGGGGGCGGCGGCGAGTAATGGCCGCAGTTTAGCCTCGGATAAACGAGTGCGTGTCTGCCGTTCAGAGGGGGATGTACACAGTCTGGAAAGGGAAGGAGGGTTAAAAGCTTTCCCCCAGCTGGAGAACCGAGCCAGGGGTCAGCCGTCACGACCTGCAGCAGCCTGCCCCTGATGTGAGCGCAGATACAAACTCCTCGCATTGGTAAAAAGGAGGCCTGGGCCAAATATACAAGGCCAACATTATTGCCGTCCGTCTTGCTTCCCCCCCCCCCCCCTCTCTCTCCCACCGCTAAACAATGTCCGCATTCAGCTTTTAAAAAAAGCAATATCAGTCACATATGAGTGAGGAAAACTCTGAGAGACATTCCGTCCCCCGGTCCGCCGGCAAATTCATTTTTTTTTTCTTCCTCCGTCTAGCGGCATCGCGGCAAATCAGACGATCGGACTTATCTGGGAGTTATCGTGGCATTCCTCAGCGTCTGTGCGTGTTGTTTTAAAACGGCGGGCTGAGGGGGGACAGTCTGAGGGCTGCTTGTTGATTTTGCACCAGTGGTGCATATTCATATTTTTAGAGTGACTACTTAGATTTAGGAGGTGAAGCCTCGGGGTTTGGTCACTTCAGAGGCTATTTTAATCAACTGGGTAAACGTGCTGGAACAAACTGCTCTTTGTCGAGAACATGACAGTCTGTGAAAAATGTTTAATAATAACTCCACAGTGGGTTGAGTGAAAGGGTGAGAAAATGCCTGACTCGACTATGTGTGTGTGTGTGTGTGTGTTTGTGGTTTGGGTGTGTTTGTGTGCGTGTACCACCCCTGTCTGTGTGTCCAAACGTGTGGGATAGTCATGTCCAACGACCACTGTGTGTTGCACCTTAATCCTCAACACTTCTCCCTGTTGAATTATAATCCCATTTTCCAGCTCAGTGTGACTTCCTCTCTCGACAGTATTCTTAATTAAAATGGCCGAGAGTCAGAGAGTCAGAGGAATTAGCACATATCACTGTTAATACCCTTCTAACTGAGCGCCAGCTAAGCTAATAGCTGCTATTATCAACCCCCAAACAAGTCCTGCCTGACAGGCGCTAGTCTGGAGGAGATTGTCAGCAACATTTTCCGGTGTTAATAACTTGACCTCTAGGGAAAAGGGTTGTGCTGTGTGTAGCGTAAATGTCTGTTAGCTTTCTGTTTCAGGAGCCTGTAATCACCAGGAGGAATGTGAGAGCTTGCGGCTCCCTGAACGGGATGGATTCCATACAACCAATAAAACACCGAGACATAGTGTGTGTATGTTCATCTAATCCCTGTGTGCAGGGTCTCTCTGTCTATGTCATTGTTTTAGATGGTGTAAATAGAGTGTGTGTGTGTATGTGTGAGCGAGTGGGGTGTGTTGTGCGTGTATGTGTGTGTGTGTGTGTGTGTGTGCCGATGCACGTTTGTGTTTCTGCCTCTCCGTTCTAATCAGGTCTCTCACTCAGTCACGTATTAAGGTTTACCTACAGAACAAGAAAGCCCACCTCCAGACCCACTGACACAGTGTGTGTGTGTGTGTGATGGTTAAACATTCTCTAACCAGGTCTGGAGTGCTGATGGAATGTCTGGCTTATCTACCCACAGGGAAGAGAAGCCTGTGGGTGGGCTACGTGCCAGTAGGGAGAATACTGGTCATTCTGTGGAGAAAAAAGAAAATGTTCATTGTATCAGATAGAGGTGGTATTGGAATTCCTACAGTTGCTCTGCAAACGTACAGAATCCGATTGATTCATGGACGGCTACCCTGAATGGATTCTTTGGCAGTTAGTCACAGCTTTTTGGCCGAACATCACATGGGATTCTCTTTTGCAGGCGTAACATTGACCCTGATTCACATTGAAGCACACACCCACACACACACACGCGCGCACGCACACACACACATAACACCCGCACACACACACACGCACGCACACACACACACACACCCTACTCATACCACTGTGTCTCCTTCCGTAACGAAACAGTAGTCTCAGTGTTCCAGTCTGTGTAAATTGAGTCTTTTTAACAGGTCAACCAATTACCAGTGTGAATACATCAGCTGTCACCACACACTGGGGTGCAGTACAAGACAGGGGAACTACAGGAGTCAGGAGCCAGCCAGCAAGACAGGCATGGAAAAAGGTAGACAGATGGATGGACCAAGAGACAGACAGACACACAGACAAACAGACAGACAGACACAGACTCCCAGGCAGGAAGGCAAACAGGTAAACAGACTGACAGACCCCCCTCTATGGGCAGAGATGAGATGGTGGGGTGGGTAAGGAGTATACGTGTGTCCTGAGAGAGCGTTCAGTCCACCGGCGTGTTCCGAGTCAGTCCAGAAGCTTCTCCCTGCCTGATCAGAGACAGGCCGATACGACGCCCAGCATCCTCCAGGGCGGAGCCCCGAGACACCAGCACACTTTAGGGCCTGCTGAGATAGAGGCCCCTGCTGCCGTTCCGCTCTGCTATCAGCTCGCTGGTGAGAGGGGGAGGAGGGAGGGGAGGGAGGGAGGGAGTGGGGGAGGAGGAGGGGGAAGAAGAAGAAAGGGTCATTTCTCATGCTCCGGGGCAGCTCGACAGCTAAAAGCCCCGAAAAGGACCGCGGCAGAATCCAGGTGCAGAGTAGATTAAATAAACAAGATAGAGAGTGCATTTCAGGAACTGACCGCTTAAACTACGTATGTGTTTATAACGTTTGAACAGCCAGGTGTAATGCTAAACCAAGCCTTTTAACCCGGGCCTGCTGGTTGCTGGCTGGACACTATACAGTCTCCAGACCTCAGGACCAGCCACCCCCCGCCATGCCCTTGCTCTGGACCCGCCATGCCCTCGGTCTGGACCCACCATGCCCTGGGTCTAGACCCACCATTCCCTGGGTCTAGACCCGCCATGCCCTGGGTCTAGACCCGCCATGCCCTGGGTCTGGACCCACCATGCCCTGGGTCTAGACCAGTGGTTCTCAATCCTGGTCCTCGGGACCCCCTGCCCTGCATGTTTTAGATGTTTCCCTGCTCCAACACACCTGATTCAAATGAATGGTCGTGGTCTAGACCCACCATGCCCTTGGTCTGGACCCACCAGCACTCTGGGTCTGCTTAGTACTGCGTTTAAATCAGACCTCATGGCTCATAGTTCCACTTCACTCCAACCCAGCCTTATCCCCAGTCCTAGCCGCAGCCCTGGCCCTAGACCCGCCCTCGCCCTACTCCCAGTTTTAGCCCTCGCCCTCGCCCTAGCCCTAGTCCTAGTCCTAGTCCTAGCCCTAGTCCTAGTCCTAGTCCTAGTCCTAGCGCTAGTCCTAGTCCTAGCCCTAGCCCTAGCCCTAGCCCTAGTCCTAGCCCTAGTCCTAGTCCTTGCCCAATTCTCCTTTTCCGTCTTCCCATTTTCCCTGGAAGTGTGTGTTCTTTCATACACGTCACTATCACAGCACTGCTCCATCTGTCACACAGCAGGGAGCTTTTTCATCTTTTTCGCCCCCAAGATTCCTGCCTTCCTCCAAGACCTCCCCCGCTCCCCCCCCCCTAGAAGATTCCTCCCCCTCTCCCAGACCTCCCCCTCTCGCGGCTGCCTTCCCCCTTTAAGCTCAGAGACTTCAGAGATCTAATAACTAAAGTCCCCTGCTGTTGCTGTAGCTCTGAAGAGGCCGGGATGATGGGAGCTGGAGGGACACAGGATCTCTCCGTAGGTCAACACGCGCATGCACGGTCGCACACACTCTCAAACGTGCGCAGACAAGCATGTGTGTAGGCAAGCAGACGTGCACACACAGCACAAAACACACACATACACATTTCCCACAAGGCTCAGAAGGGGCAACACCACGGAGTCTTTGTCTCCGGAGGGTTCTGGAAAGGTCAAAGGGGAGCCAAAGCTCTGAGGCTGGGTGACTGTGCCAGTCAATAAATAAACTTACCCCATAGAAATGACACGGGACATTTTACGAAGCAGGATGTTGCCTTTGCACGATAGTTAACCACTACACTGTAAATAAATATCCATTCCCTTTTTGTTGACTCAGTAGTGTTGTCTCTCATGGTGCTGAGTTCTGTTTTCCACGATACAGAACGTAAACTCAAAACAGAAATATACTTGCCTCAGCTCTTGAGGCTAAACCGCGTATCTGGGACATCTCTTATCAAGATGATACTCCGAGGACATTTTCAAACCCTTCACCGACCCAAACATCCCTTCCACCCACGCCCAGGCCCTCAGGAGCCCCTTAGGTCGACTCCAAACAGGAAGTGAGAGGATGTGGGGATGGGATGGGACGGTTCCCCTGTCACTTGTCAGTATTTGGCTTGGACTGTTAGCTCGTCCCCGCTCTGGGGTCGGAGAAAAGCCATTCCATTCACGTCCCCCTCTGGTGCTCCCTGTCCCACCTCAGACCCAGGCTCACAGAGTAACCGCCGAACCGCACTCGCGTCCGAAAAACACTCACGCAGAACCAGTCACAGAGGAACGTTCTCCAGACCCGCCAACTCAAGGGGCTGGGACAGGAGTCCAGGGTTCCTGTGTTTGTGGTCTTCTCTCCCTCGCTCCCTTCCGTTTCCTGTCCAGCCTACAGTCATCACACGAGAGATTGCTTTGGTTGTAGTTAGTGTATCCCCCATACTCTGCCTCCCTGACTACCTTCCTGCGTGAATTCTCTCGTTCTCTTTTTTTCCCCTCTCTTTCTGTGTTCGGTGGTACAAGATGCATGAACCGGCCTTTATGCGAGGCGGGCTCAGCTGTGTGATTGAAATTGACAGACGTTGAATAATGTTATACATTCCGGCGGTTTCCGGGTCTGGCCGCTCAGATCAAACGCGACATTAATTCTGTGTTTTCCAGCGTCTCAAACCTCCCAGTTGATTTTTATCACGACACCTCAATGAGAGCTCTGTGTTTATCTGGCTGGACCCCCGGCCCCCTGGCCCCCCTCACTCCCATTCCCCTGACAGACTGAGGGTGGAGGGGGGGACGGTGTTTGGGCTAGGTGCTAAACACCGAGCCACGCTTCCTGTTGGCTCCCATGCCCAGGATGTGTTCGACAGGAAAACGAATGGAGGGGAAACCAACGTCAAAGGATGGAGGGAGGGGTGGAGAGATGGAGGGGTGGAGAGATAGAGAGATTGGGGAGATGGAGGGCTTAAGAGGTGGAGAGATGGAGAGATGGAGGGCTGGAGAGGTGGAGGGGTGGAGAGGTGGAGGGGTGGAGATGTGGAGAGGTGGGAACTTGTGTGCAAGCGCTGGTTTCTGGGTCGAGTTGGGGTTTGGCAGCGTGAGTTGAACCGTCGTGGAGAGAGAGAGAGCGAAAGTGAGATCGAGAGGGAGAGAGAGAGAGAGAGAGAGAGAGAGAGAGAGAGAGAGAGAGGGGGGGGGGGGGGGGAGGGAGGGGGTTGGGAGGGAGGGGGGGGAGAACGAGAGGGAGATCTGGTCGATGGGAAAGCAGAAGCCATACTGTAAATCTGGAAGTTAACCTAGGACTCACAGGGCTTCAGTTGTGTGACTGCATGAATAAGATGCTCCCAATGAGAGACGGGCCTGTGTTTGCTTGTGAGAGTGAGTAAGCGCTCAAGCGTGTGTTTGTGTTGTGTGTGTGTGTGTTCATAGTGTGTGTGTGTGTGTGTGTGTGTGAGAGAGAGAGAGAGAGAGAGAGAGAGAGAGAGAGAGAGAGAGAGAGAGAGAGAGAGAGAGAGAGAGAGAGAGAGAGAGAGAGAGAGGGATAGAGAGAGCCACGTGAATGAAGGACAGTCTTCTCTGTTCTCTGTGTGTGTGAGCAGCGAGACCCTACCCATGCCCACAGAACAGACGGGCCAACAGAGAGGGAGAGAAGGGCAGCTGGGACTCTCACACAAAGACGCACACTGGAGACTGTTGCTCACTGTTGCCCTTCTGTCGTCTGAAGAGAGGGAGTCTGTCTGCGCTAAGGGAGGGGAAGGATGTTCTGGGGGGGAGGAGAGGATAAGAAGAGAAGAGAGGTTGTGGAGGGGAGGGGAGGGGAGGAGAGGAGAAGATAGCTTGCGGTCACATTGCCTTTCGTGCCAAGCCATGCTCCGAATGTGGACCGGACTGGGAGCCCGTTCTGGATGAGGACTTGTGGAACACTAATGTATGAACGAGGCTTCTGGAATCAGGTGGGCCTTGGGTCAGCCAAAGGATCCAGGTCCGGTAGAGACATCATGAATCCCATTAGCTGTCTCACTGTGTGATTAGAATCCATAATAAAAAACATTCTCCCTTGTAATTCGCATGATATACACATTGGAGCTTTGGATAAAACAAAAGTCTATTGCTTCCCCGTGAGATATAAATAATCCTTGACGATGGTTCAAAGAAAAGGGAGAGCGCGAGTAAAGCAAGATGAACATGAAGAAACTGCTTTTGCAACTTCTGTCTTTGAATTTAGGGGAATGACATTAACTTCAAAAAGTCCATCGACCATAAATTGAAAACGACAACGCAGACCAAAACGTAATAAACATGAAAGACAGAGCCTGAATCGAGTTGAATTTTCATATGCAGTGATTGCTTCATATGTTTATCATTTCCTCCTCGGAAACCGATTATATCACACAAAACCCAAAGAAGCCTGGAGAGATAATTCCTATCCACTACGCCTCTTCTCTCCTCTCCTCTTCTCTCCTCTCCTCTCATCCTTTCTTTTTGCCCTGTTGGTTATTGTTGTTTCTTCAGGAGCGGAGGAGGAAGGAAAGACGGTGGCGTCTGTGTTTTCATTTTTCAAAGGCTGCGACGGTTTCCATGCCGAGCGAGAGAGGGAGGGAGCGAGCCGAGACGTGTAATTAGAGCGAGAGATCTGAGGAGCCGTGCCGAGGTCCGTGTCTGGGGACCTGAGGAACATCACACGGTCCGAGGGAGGGCCGGCCAGGCCAGGCCACAGCGCTGGAGAGTGTGGGAGTGAGAAGACCCCCCCCCACACACACACACACACACTCTCAATATCATACTAAATCTTCACATTTATCCCTGGAAAATCTCTGTTTTCAACTGAAAGTTGCGTTGTGGAGGAGCGATCTGAATATGAAACGTAACTTTCCCTCAGATAGGAATGATTAGTGTTACAGATGTTCCATTAAATCTCTCTTTAGCCATACTTGTGAAGAAACATTTTTCGTTGACAAGCCAAATTCCTTCCTGAATCCAAGGCTTGCACCCACTTCTGGCCTGTAAGAGAACTGCGCCCAGCCCCAGGATGTGTGTTTGGAGAGGGTGTTGAGTACTGTGAAGTGAGAGGAGATTGAATACAGTTTTTCACAATTGCTAAAACAAATTTCATGAAACAGTCACCCACTTTCTCAAAACTGTAAACACAAACCTTATCTTCAAGCACTATTTACAAAACCTCTGAATCCTCTTGCAAAATGAAACGTTCGCCTCAAAACAGATTTACCTGTGCTCAAAATCAAACACTGCATAAACAAAGTGATCAAAATTATATACATTATTAAGCAGTCAGTAAACAATACACCAAAAAATAGAAAACACATTGTTCAAAAGCAAAACATATAGTTCTCAGGGAGAACTACATTTTTACGTAATCTCAAAACAAATTTAATATTTATCCGACATTGTCTTTTGATGAACAACAACATGTTTTATCATAGTAGCTCAAAATTGATCAGAAATTACTACTGTGCTTTGCTCGTTGCAATTTTTTTGTTCTTTCTCCTCCTTGTACCCCTATACAGTACTGTACCCTGCATCTCACTACTCACAAGTCACTCTTGTTCTTTGTTGATATGAACCTGCAACCAGTCAAAATCTATTGAGCAGTCAGTACTGTTACTGTAACAAATGGAAAGCACAATGTTCAGGGCAATACAATTTGTTCATTGTACAGTATACAGCCTTCAATGCACTGTACTACAGTATACAATACTACGTAAAAGGGACAAAAACCAAAGAAGTAAACATGTGATCAATGTGCTTCTTCTTGTCTTTGGGCTGGGTTAGGCCAGAGCACTTTGTCGACACAAGCAATATTTTCCCATCTTCAACAACCTGTTTGCTCTCTGAACTGGCTTATATTGGTTGTGTCACATCATTTGAAACAAGTGAAATCAATTTTGAGTGGTTGTGTTTAGTCAATGACATGTTTTCTCTATTTGTATTTGATTGTTGCCATTTGTGCTTACCAGTATGGATGAAATGTGCATTAGAGTGCAGAATGTGAGAATGTGTTTAGAGTTTTGCTGAAAATTCTGAGATCTGTAAATTGTGTTTTATCATATTAAATGGTTTAAGGTATTGACAACAGACAGGCACAATTAGCTACATGAGTTCAGGCAACTGAGAACTTTGTTCAGCCAATGGGTTTTAGTGTTTTAGCAATTGAGAAAAACTGTAACGTCAAAGCTGGCATCGTCTTACTCTAGGACCAAGAGGCAATGGCCGAATGGTGGGAGAAGCACCGTCTGCGCCGAAAAGCCGACTCCAGTGTTTCCCTGCGGGTGCGGGCATATTTTTCCTGCGTGGGTTTTCGAAAATCACACATTTTCAGTGTGCTTAGGAGGCTAAGCCTCACGGTCACGCCGAGCGCTATTCATTTAGAACAGCGGGTTGAGGGAAAGCGTCCCTAGTGTTTATGCGTTTGGGCTAAAGGAATAACATAAATCCCTAAGTAAACGTAATCTGTCCGAGATTGTAAACAATCCGTCACAGTAATGGTTTGGGGAACAAATGAGGACCTCATGGAGCAGCGAAAGGGGGCCTCCAGTAAAAGCCCCCCCCCCCTCCCCACCATATCACCCCCCCCCCCAACCAAACAGACACACTAACCCCCACCCCCCTAACCCCACTATCAACTAAACAGACCCCCAAACACCCGACCCCTCGATCTAAAATGAGTAGAGTAGGCCAGAGGGAGAGAGACAGAGAGACAGACAGACGGATGGATCCCTGCGCTAGATAAGCCAGTCAGGAAGGAGACTACCCAGAACCCCGCAAATCCGCCCTGACGTGACAGAGCATCTATTCATATTTCAGGAGGAAAGAAAGAAAAACAACATCAACAATTTCCGAGGCAGTAAGAGACACAGAGACGGAGGGAGGGAGGGAGGGAGGGAGGGATGGTGAGAGAGATAAATAGAGAGGGAGAGAGAAAGAGAGAGAGGTAGTGTGAGAGACAGAGATAAATACAGAGGGAGAGAGAGACAGAGAAAGAGAGAGAGAGAGAGAGAGAGAGAGAGAGAGAGAGAGAGAGAGAGAGAGAGAGAGAGAGAGAGAGAGAGAGAGAGAGAGAGAGAGAGAGAGAGAGAGAGAGAGAGAGAGAGAGAGAGAGAGAGTGGAAAAAAGAGTGGAAAAGAGAGTCAAGTGGGTGACTCGCCTTCCTCAGACTCTTGCATTTCCCATGATACAATCTACTGGCTATCTAAGAAAATGTTTTTACAGTAAAGAGAGAAAGAGAGAAGGAGGGGATGCAGAGAGCGATATTGACATTCACAGTATCTTGTCCTTCTAGCCCTGTCCCTCTGCGCATTGGATTTAACTGTGTTGGTATGTATCTGTGTATCAACGAACTAATACTAAACAAGCACTCTACAAAAAAACCATCTTGCACACAGACTTCCACATCTACAATAAACAGGAGGCTAGGGCTTCTGGGCTGGAGTCAGTTGTCTGCAAAGTTTTTTGGCGCCCTAGCAAACTAAACACTGGCTGTGTCATTGTGCACGTAAATCATTCTACTCTCCACATCGTCTGCTTGTTACACAGGAGCCCTGAACAATAGTAGGTAAACAGTGGTGGCGATACACACACTCACAAACACACGCACCTTTGTACACACACACACACACACACATTGTCCTCTCCCACACACATTCCTCTGGGCCAGGGTGTCTAGTTAGGGCAGATAAATGGTGAGAGCACCATACATCAGCCAGGGCAAACAGGCTGGACAGACAGGTCTAAGAGAGACAGAGCCATGCACGCACACGCACACAAAAAATAAGGTCAGAGGCAAACCAGATCACGGTTGTGAATCGTCCTTTTCTTCCTCCTCTTCAAACTTGACTTCTGTCCTTTGAGTTGTGTCTCCTTCTGCCGTCACCAGACTGACCCAAAGGTGCTTTCACAGTACACAGGACCCCCCCGGGCCCCAGCGAAAAAAGCAGCGCTGCCCTGCAAACAGACGTGCGCGTGCGCGGAGGGAGTGGAGGAGTCTGGCTTAGGGGTCAGCAGGAGAATGGAAGGAGAGGACACGGGGGCCGTTTGAACACTCTGAGCACATTGATAAGGTCCTGGCCCCGTGGCTTGCACAGCAGTGGAGCAGAGGTTAGTGGAACCTCACACAGTCATGCAGGGCGTGAGGGATGGAGGAGGGGGAGGTGGAGGTGGGAGGGAGGCCTTGTGAACAGGGGTCTGCAGGGAGGACAATGCCAGCACCGTGAGCGTTCGGTGCCTCGTTTCGCGTGAACGCTTGTCGCTCGAATGGGATGAAACAGGCACCAGCTAGCCCCGGGGTCAAAGGGCAACGCACATACGAATCGTAGTTTATCAGGACACCCCCCACCCCCCCCACCCCCCCAGCCTCCCCTCACACACACACCTAGACAGACACTCTCCCCCCCTCATATTCCAAGAAGTTATCATCATGTAAACCAATGCATAGATGGCTCACCATAACTTTTAAGATATTTTACACATATTCTTTTACCCGTCGCTAACAGTGGAACATTAAACTGTTTCCTCCACAAGGTGAAAAGTCTGTTTTGACTCCACATCCTTGATCCTCATTGTACTCCATTCCCTGAGTTATGGTTAGCTAAAGATTCATGAGTTTGGACACCACAGAATAGGTTTCCTCCCTGTTAATTGAGATTTAGAGCGTCTCTTAACGACACTGACCTGGGCTGTGTCTGAAAGCTCTGCATGCGTGCCAAGTCCTGGGGAACTGAGAGGAAGGTTCATGCGAGAGGGAACATTCGAGCAGTTCTAATGCAGGCTCCACATTTAACAATACACTGTTGAGGGAAGGCAGGGTCTATTCTATTCTCCCACCTTGCCAGTGAGCCTCTCTCCTTTTCTCCTGTTTAAAAAATGCAGGGGAAAATGGAAAGACAACAATGTAAGAATTATGGCAAGTCCTCCAAGCCCCCAACCCCACTGCTCCTATTTCACCTGTATTTACTTAGACAGGGCCCGCAGTCTGCTCTGCTCAGTACATGGGAGATTGAATAGTGATTAGCCTGATTTGCTCAGGCGATTTCCAAAGCAGGAAAAACCTTTTTGGAGTTTTGAGTTTCAGCGGAGGGGAGTGAAGGAAGTCGTAAAGTTAACTATCTTCAGTATGAGACCGTTGATGATTAAAGCAAAACCAACAACGGTATCCTGTACAGGCAAATTAAATTTGGAGCTTGTCTGGCTAGCTCTGTTGGGCTAAGTCGGGACATTATAGTATGTCTTTGAACCTTCACGGCAGAGAAGAGTCCCACCTTACTTCAGTGTTGACTTCTACAGCGGCAAAGGCACTGAGAGGCAATAAAATGTTTAGTATATGGCTTCGATTGCCATTTGTTTATTAGTTTATGGCTTCATTAAAACTCAGAATTTAAGTATGGTCCTGAAGAACCATTCAGGGTTATTCCCGGGTCGCAGCTGTTGCACTGACCTGGCAAACATGGAGAAGGAAACACCACAACATCACTGACTGTTGGTGTGTGGTTTTACCAGCGATGGCGTTAACCATCCAACCCTCTGTCTATCCATCCATCCTTTCGTCCATCTATTTATCCATCCATCACACCATTCATCCTTCTATCCATGCATCCATTCCTCCCTCCTTCTATCCATCCATCCATCCCTCCTTCTCTCCTTCCACCTATCTCTCACTCCAGGCCTCCTGCATGCCACTACGGACTCCCTGGCGCTCTGCTTTAGCGTGCTAAGACCCAGGCTTCGGTGGGGGCTTACAGTAGCCTGCTGAACTGGTCTCACCTGAGGGTTTCCAGGCAGTTATTGTAAGGGAAAACATGTTCTGCTTGTCTAACCTGGTTTTAATAAAGGCACAATAAGATACAAAGGGATTTCACCCGTGGATCTGTAACTCCAGTAGCTTTACCAGGTCTGTGACGGTTTTCTAGACGAGAGGTCTTCAGAGTTTTGGTTAGATATACATCACAGCGGAGGTCTCTTGGGATCAGGGAGTGGGGGGGGGGGGGGGTCTGATCACATCTCATCACTGAGTCCTGGGCCACCAGGGATTAGAGGTGTCTGTACTGTAAGACTCACACATGAACATGAACACACGGCACTGACAACGCAAACATGAAGAGCAGACCCGCGCGTTGCAATGAGACACAGATGGAATCCATGGATTGAGGACGAGTTGCTCTGATTATGATCATCGCTGTAATTAAAGGGCGGGGTCTGGCATGCCATCTGACTACTGCTAGTCAAGGCTGCATTCAAATACTTTACACAGCCAAACAGAAGATGCCTCTCAGATAAAGCGCTTTGTTGTGAAGCAGAGAGGCATACCTGAGATACCTTACTGTAGCTAGCTTGCTACTGTGCTATGTCTCAACTGTTAGAACTGTGACATTTGTTTATAAGAGGAGTTGATGAGCTGTCAGATTTCATTATGATGTTACCTGAGCAGTAAGCTGTGCTAACTAAGCTAAAAGGGCACACCTGGCTTTAGAGGGCAGTGCAACCAGCTAGCTAACAGCTAACTATATAGCTAATGAAAAGAGACTAAAAGACATAATGTTCTCAAATTTTGAAGTGAATATCTTTAAATCAGTTGACATGAAGTAAATGTGGTTTGTTTTTTTATGATTTCCATATTCTCCTTTGAATGCGAATGAAATGTGAAACCACAGTTTTGGCATGCAAAGTGACCCACAGTCAGACTCGAAATGCATTCTAAACTGATTTGAGTTGTTTCATGACCAAGATTGACTTTTCTCAGACGAGTCGTGCGCCTGTCAAGTGCAGATCGGTCTCAATTCATACGAGGGAGACGTGGAACATGTCAGGGTTCTTTGGGAACAACTTGTGTTCAGGTCGAGGAATGTCCGCATGTCAAGTCCGTCCCGGGGGGGGGGTGGGGGGGGGGCTTGATGTGCATCCAGCCACACAGAGCCTGTGGGCATCTCTCTCTGCCCATAGATCCTGAGCCAGCAGGGCTGGAGGGCGGGAGTAGAGTAAACTTGCTTCTTAGAGAGCTGCTCCACGCCGTCCTGCTCGTCCCTCAGCTCAGAGGAGGGCAAGAAAAACAACCAGATGACACCAGAACGCGAGCGCGGCCAAGTCAAACACAGAGGATATGCATGCGCACTCACGCAAACACGCGCACACAACCTCACATTCAAACACGACACACGTCCACTCACACCCGTCCTAAATACAACACGCGCTCGCAGGCAAGGAACGTGCGCGTGAACTCGTTCATGCACACACTTACATGCACACACACTGACCCTGTAAACACAAACAAACACAGATAATTACACTTAACACATACACTCACACATCATCCTCGGAGTCAACAGACCCAACCAATTTCCAAGAGGAAAAAATAAACCAAAATATGAGTGAGCCATGCATATATAAACATTAGTAATATATGTATGGCAAACCTTACCCTCTGAATGTGAACCCTAGGGAATGAGTCATGCCCTTCCTCCAGAAGTTCATTCACAACACAGCAGGCCCCAACTGAGGGCCAGGGAGACACTGGGCCCTGCCAATGTTATGTCAGGGCACTAGGGGAGGGGATGGGAGGAAAGGAAAGGAAAGGAAAGGAAAGGAGAGGAGAGGAGAGGAGAGGAAAGGAAAGGAGAGGAAAGGAGAGGAAAGGAGAGGAAAGGAAAGGAGAGGAGAGGAGAGGAAAGGAGAGGAGAGGAGAGGAGAGGAGAGGAGAGGAGAGGAGAGGAAAGGAAAGGAGAGGACAGGAGAGGAGAGAAGATAAGAGGAGAGTGGGGGAGAGCTTCATTGTGTAAACGGCTCGTCAAATGTCACTGTTGGTGAATACCCTCCTGTCATGCTGGCCTGTTCTGGTAGCCAGGGCAGGGACCAGGCGCAGACAGGCACAGCTTTGTCAGACTGGCCGGGAACAGCGCTCCTCAGAGAACACATATTTGCATGTGATGATGGAGGCCTCTTCTCATTTGAATAAGGCTTGCTGGAGTCTCCAGGGTTGTCCATCTGAAAGGTTTCTGGAAGATATCCCCTAGTTTCGATTTGACAACTGTTAAACTGTCATTTTTCAAACATTTAAATGTTTACTTAATTTCTCACAAATAAACAGGAACATACATGGACACATACACACACACAAAGCCTAGGACACGGCATGAGCATATACTGTATGGAAATCATAAACCTGCGAATGATAAGTTATCCATGATTCTTCAGTACAGTACAGTCATGACTTGCAGTGTGTGTGTGTGGTGTGTGTGTGTGTGTTTAGATCACCGTTTCGGGGGGAGACAATGGCTTCATTGTGCCCAGTGGATTCCAGTCCAGCCTTGGATAAGCCTAGTACCCCTTTAGTGTAATACACATACATACACAAACACACACTCACTTGTACACGCACACCACACACAAACACACACACTCTACCTGCTCCTGTGTGACGTGGCTAATCTCTACGTGTCTATGTGAAGGATTTCACACCTGCCAGTTGAATTCTCTCTTTTTTTCTGATTCTCTCACTTTGTCACTATCTCTACAAACACACAGGTCATCAGTAAGCTTTGATACTGTCACAGATGAACACACCTATACTGTACATATTCAAGTTTCTGTTCTATGTATATTATCACAGTGGGTAGGTATGTAGACGTCTATGGAGAATATGTGAGTCATGCAGTATCTAGCCAACAGGTTTCTATATGAACCAGACAAACACTTGCTGTGGCGATGCTTGTAGTAATATTGATATTGCACAGAAATGTGAAATGTGCTTCGTCATTTCTGACATAACTGCCAGCACTATCATGCAGGGTCAAATGTACACAACTTGAATTCCTTGTCAGCCCTCCTTGCAACACAAAAAGATTGATCATATATAATATATACACTGAGTTGGTGTCCCTGAATGCGTTGTGTAATACTGGGTGAAATCGTTTCCACGGTAATGAAGCTCTCCTCTCCTCCGCTGTAAAACTCTGATTTTCTCTCCTCTACATGTGTTCTTTCACCTGAAGATGTTACTGCAACCAGAAGGCCGGTACAATGCTTGCACATTTTTCATTGTCTATCTTTATAGACAGACCCATACTGCCATCTGTTGGACAAGACAGTCTTAAAACATCTATCTCTTTCAAACATGTAATACTTCTTACTGACCACATAGGGGCAATAACCCACCACCTAACATGCTTTTTTTGCTCAATTTATCTTCTGTTTATAATTTTGGAATCCCCAGATTATCTTGGTTTATCCTGCATTTTGTTTTGTAATTGTTTTATTATTTCATGAGCCAATCCATGGAAAGATCCCTGATGATTAACAGGTCATTCTGAAATTGACAAATGTTATAGCAGACAATCAGTTCTATAGTCCTGTCAGGCCACAAAAGGAACCCTGACAATTCACAGCAAGTTTTGCATATATGAACTTCCCTAGCATTGTGGCCATGTCTCATCTGCTATGAACACACACACACACACTTATCCTTAAAACCACAGTATGATTTGCTGTTGTGAAGAGTTCAGGGAATCCCTGCCACCCACCACCAACATCACCATGACGCCAGAGATACCAAATTCTGAGAGGTCCTTTGATAAGGAAGTGTTCGGATGCTATACAAGATAAAGGGTGTTATTCTATTCAAAACATATCGAAACCTACCTGACCTTCACTAATGTCAAAGACAGAAAGAATGGAGGTTGTCATGTACTATGCTGTGAGTAGCTGATTAGAATTTAAACATATAATACTTAAATCAGTATCTACCATCTCTAGATGATAGGTAAGAGTTAAAGCAAAAATAAACTTGATTTGCAACTTTAAATTGCACTGTTTTAACACTGTGTAAGGCACTAATGTGTAGGATTTTAGGATTTATTTTATTTTTTACAGCTGCCCTTTCATGGTCATACCCAAACAGATTTTTATTTTATTTTAATATAATTTAAATTGAAATTAGAGCTTAATACATGTTCATTATATTTTTCAACACAAACTTGTGCAACACAGATTTTGTCACATACTTAGACAACTTACGTAATATACAGCATGTTTTTACAGATACTTTTTAAGTATACATTGGGGAATACAGTTGACATAAACTCTGAAGAAATCCCTTATTTATTTCACAGCTACTGTATGGGTATATATTTTGGTATATATATTGTTTTCCTCTGTGTCTGGTGTTGGGGTGTCCCCAATGTGGATGGTGAGTGAGATGTTGGGTAACAACAAGCCACACCCTCTTCAACAGGTTTAAACCAATGCACATTGGCGACATATTGTTTTGTTGTTGTTTCCTTTTAGTTAAATCAGAAGAGGATCTGGGAGTTAGGGGGTAAACACATCTATGATGTGGTCACAGCAGTGGTGAGAAGCTACCGTGGAAGCCAAAGTTCCCCCTCCCACTCTAAATCACCCACTTCTTTCCATTGCCAGACACTTACTTTGACCCTGTAAGTGAAATGTTTGTTTCATCACGGCACTTGATGAGATAGGAGTTATCTGCATTAGGATGAGGGTGTGTCTTCCATTGCACGAGTGGGCGTACATTTTTTTTAAGGCTTCCACTCATTACTGGGAAAGACGATGATGATATGATAATATGATCAGATAATTCATATATTGCATGCAAGAAATGTTGGTTCAGCATTTTAATAATACAATGATTAGCTGCTAATGACAACACATTCAATATATATATATATATATTATAGAATGATTGCAGAAATTTCTTTAGGTATAAAAGTATGGTTTGCCTCAATAGTAGGTAGGACATAGAACATATTCACCATTAGTACTTAAAGATTACCAAAACACTCTGCAAGTGCCAGATTTTTATTTTAATGAATTTAAAAACAGTCACAGAGCTCAAACTGAATTCAAAAGGAACATTTCAATTTGACTACAACATCTCAATGGATGTACTGTACAACAGGTCAAAGGACATCATTTTATAACTATATGTTTATGAAAAGCATGGTGTGTAATATAATTTGCATAGCAATTACCAAAGAAAATATGTTCCACAAGAACAATTCCAAGGAAATCTGTGGAGTACTTCAAATAGATCAAACACACTATTTTTGTACAAGCCACAACACATCTCAATACAAATCATGTAATATGAACATGACAATGCTTAGAAAAATGTCTTAAAGTTTTAAAACACAAGAGAGTTTAACATTTCTACAAGAAACAACCTTGTACAACATTTATCTGAAAAATGTGTATCTGGGGTACATCATTCAATATTTTAAACTAAAGGAACTTGACTTTGGTCCATTTCATTGTACCAGTCCAGGCCCAGAGTTTATTGTGCCCTCTGGCTGGCTCTAACATGATCAGTTACATCACAGTCTCTGATACATCTGAACTTGAGCAGAGGCTCTGACTGAGCAATTCCCGAGGTCAAAGCATTAGCATTTCGCTATGCTAGATGAATTAGCGCCCATGGAACATCAGTGCTCTCCATGAGCCCTGTTAGCTGTGCTAGCGTGTGCTGGCCGTGCTAGCGTCTGCTAGCCATACTAGCTCAGCCAGCTAACATCAGTGCTCTCCAGGAGCCCTATTAGCCACGCTAACGTGTGTTAGCCATACTCCGAGGCCGGGGGTCCTCTCACAAGGCTGTAGTAACCAGCCAGGGCCACTGGGTCGATGTACAGAGACCCCTTCCTCCTCGTGTGGCCAGAGTCCTCAGAATACAAGGAGGATTCTGGAACAGACCAGAAGAAAACAACAGCATCAGCATGAGTGAGGTCATAGAATGACAGGAACCGTGTAAAACATATAAACATATAACACCCCCCCCCCCCCCCCCCACCTACCCCCACCCTCACCCCCCCCCGCCTAAGTGTACATGCAAGGCGAGTGTGCCCCATCTCCCCTGCCTACCCTGGGTGGTGTCTGGCTGCTGGCTGTGCTGGCGCAGCAGGGGGTGCGAGGCCTCCTCCATGGCTGAGTCCAGGCTCCAGCAGCGCGGCTGCTCCTCACGTGGGGGGTTGATGGCCTCCTCACGCAGCAGCTGGGAGGCCGAGCTTCGCAGGGCGGGGTCCCTCGCCAACGCGCGCTCCAGGAAGGAGCGCATGGGCCGGCTGCAGTCCTCCGCAATGTCCTCCAGGGGAGGGGCCTGCTTGTGGATCTGAGGAGGGAGGGGAATGGGGGGGGAGCAGGAGGAAAGGGGAGGGGGAGCAGGGAAGGGAATCACCCAAACAAAAAAGATGTGATCAGAAAGAGGAACAATGCCAAAGCAGAACCACTGATGCATATGAAAAGTGATTTGTGGCACATCAGCAGTCTTTCAGCTAGGGACAACCTCTAAACAGGTTATGCAAACTTCAATACAATCACAAACACACATCACCTCAGGTGTCCGGCAATGTGTCTAAAACCTGGTTGCACCAGTTTAATACAGAACCCTTTTATTTCAAGGACTGTGCAGAAATCTCTAACCCACTTCCCCTGATAGGCCGTGTAAGAGGAACAGAGTGCCACCATGAATCCAAATGTAAGTGTAAAATAAGGTCCAAAGACCATCCCAAACAACCTAGCGGCTCGTGATGAAAAGCATTTTTCAGAGTTGAACAGAAGTGCAGTGCTGGCTGGATGCTGGGGGCATGTACAGACACACCCACTCGCCTCAATCATGTTGCTGTTCGACGCTATAGGGTTAGGTCACATGATGAGGTGCTAAAATGAATCTAGGCTAGGTGGAAAGTGGAACTGGATCATTAAAAAATATTTGCTGCTTTTATATTTAGCCTTTTACATTTTTTCTCTGAAAACAACTAGTAATACAGGTTCCCCCTTCCTTTCAGCATAGTTAAAGTATGTGACAAATCCATTCCACATGATGTGATTGTTGGTCTAGCCTGATCCACAGCATTCAGTAGCCAACAAGTTGCCGAGCAGTTAGCAGGAAGCCAACTTACTATGTAGAGGTAGGATGGGTAGGCAGTGCGCGGGTATCTCCTGACCCAGGGAGGGCTTCCAGTCTGCATGTGGATGATTGTCGTTCCCAGACTGTAGATGTCCGTCTTGGTGTCGTGGCCGTGACACTGAACCACCTCCGGACTCATGTACATCTGGGAGAGGAACATACATCAAATGTAAGAAGTCTGAATTGATGTTAAAGGTTAGGGGTTTTAGCGGGGGCACTCAATGATTGACTATTTTCTTTATCTCTCTCTTTCTCGGACTCAGCTGGAAATTCCAGCCTGGTTACTCCTAAGGTCAGGCGGTAGTGCTGGCTTCTTGTGTGTCAATTTGTTTGCTCCCAAGTTCTCTCACCTCCTCTCTCTCTCTCTCTCTCTCTCTCTCTCTCTCTCTCTCTCTCTCTCTCTCGCCATCTCTTTCTTTTATTATTATTATCTCAGTCTGTCTGCCCTGGGAATTTCCAGGCAGGCTACGAAGGGGCTATGACAAGACACACAGGCAGGGGGTTGTCGGGGCTGGAAGGGGTAGTGAGAGGTAGCCTGGCTTGCCTCAGAGAGCATTTTTCAAAGCTTGGTTTTAGAGTTTTTCTGGCGATCTCAGGTGTGAACTAACCTCTTTCCTGTCTTCCAGTAAACACACCTGTGCGGGTGCATTGTGATGAGACAGGAGAACGGATGACTCACCTCTGTGCCCCGCAGGTCTCTGGGGGTGAACACCTTCTCTGTCATCTGCACTGTCAGACCAAAGTCCACCAGCACGGCCTTGTCCGACATCAGGACTATGTTGCTGGCTAAAGGGAGAGAAGAGGAAGAAAGACAAGGAGATGAGCTCCAGTTTTTTTTTTTTTTACCGAGGTAGTTCACTTAAGGGGGGGGGGGGGGGGGGGGTGATGAGAGGAGATGGAAAGAGTAGGTGGAGGTGGCAGTCCTGGACAAACAATGAAATATCTACAGTAAACATGAACATTTTCCCTATTGATCCATTCAGCCACGTCATCATAAAAAAGGACTTTGAAAGTAAATGAATTGTATTTTTGTATCGTATCAGGAAACAGCTTTGCTCCATTAGGCCAGATATGAGGAACTGGGCATTAGAGGCAGTGACAATAATGCTAAATCAATCTCTGCTCTGATCCGTCCTCCATTGCTTTTTACTGAGTTCCAGGAAAAGGGAACATGCAGACTATCTAAACAATCCCTGAGAAAAGCAAACATATGTCATGTGTTTTGGCAGATCCATAAAAAGCAGGCCTTTGTGGAACCTCACGCCCCCCTTATATTTGACTTCACTGATTAAAATGACATTTTGAGCTGGACACGCATAGCAAATTTTACAGCCACAAAGATGTTTTTGTAGTTACTCACTCAGCCCCCTTCAGCACTCTGCATGTTCTGCAGGCCGGAGGAGGGACTGACTGGAATTTCCAGAGACCATAACAGCTTCAGGCCAAGCCCTGACTGGCTGAACGACAGCTCCACAGATTCATATTCCCTGTGTTGCTGCGGTTCCTCAGACGCACAATCCACTGTTCTAGCCTTCTAGCCTTCCTGTCTCAACCAAAGTTCCAGAGTTCCAGACAACCTGGAACGTCCTGTCTTCCATCCAATCACAGTAAGAAGCACTGCTGGTAAGAAACGATCACCGACAATTCAGACCACAGCTTCCTGTTCCTCTGAGGGCCCCACAAGGAGAGCACAGATACCATCTTATTAAAGCAAACTCGTGGTGTCTACAGTTCCACCACCTCCCTGATAACCCTACATGGTCATAACGGACATTGAGCGAGAGAAAAGGAGACAGAGAGACAGAGAGACACAGAGATAATTCTTTGGTGTTTACAACGCTACTTCCTGATGTCTGAAACCCTATATGGTCCTTCCACATGCTCTATGACGTTTGACGTTGACAGGAAAAAAGGCAGAGGCAAAAAACGTTCGGTGGCTGCGACAGAACAGGCGTGGTCTGTGGCTGCGGGGGTGGAGTGTGTTTGTGTCTGTGTGTGGGTGTGTGTGGGTGGGTGGGTGGGAGGGGTGCTCCATCTTGTATTACGTACGTTTGATGTCGTGGTGGATGACGTTGTGGGAATGCAGGTATTCCAGGCCTCTGAGCACATGCTTGGTCACCCAAATGATTTCAAACTCCCTCATGGGCCCACAGCTGTCCAGTTTCTCCAGGACGGAGCCGCCCTCGCCCGCCTCCATGAACAGGTGCAGGTTCTGGTCCCACAGCACCGCGCCGTACAGCTCAGCGATGTTCTCGTGACGGAACCGCGCCTGGATCTCCACGTCAGCGGGCTTGAAGTGCTGTATGGGGATCTGGGTAAAACAAGACATGGAAGTAGTTTACAGCACGCCATTTATTCAGTCCCATTAGCTATTGTCTATAAGAAAAGTCTATTGTTTCGAATGAACAGGGAATACCATCTGAATGCACCAGGTAAACTGCTATTAGGCCAGAGAGGAATCAACCCTTTATGGTGTGGAGGGGATTTTTCAAAGGCAAGTCAACTTTCACTTTTCACCGGTGTGGTCACTCTGCATGTTTACTACACTACAAACCGACCAAGCTGGAGACAGAACAGGAAGACACTCCCATCCTGCGAGTGAAAAATCCCCCTTTGTAAGTCAAATTAAGACCACTGCACTGCCCGTGGATACCGAATGCAGATGATTGGAGACTGTTGATGTAAAACCTGAACCTGTGTTTACAACTGAATGACTGTAAGGGATTTTTGTCCCCAAGACACTATCTGTTTGTCATCCCTAAGTGTGAAGGGGCTTTCTGTAGAGTTTCCTGTGTGTTTGTTCACCCTGTCTGTTGTTCCTTTTCGACTGGCTTCAGTCATTTCTGTGTTACACAACAATAAAGTGTTTTTTTCTTCAGTTCCAGTGTAAATGCAATGGGTTTTGGTTTGTTCTTGCATAAGTCACCTGACATTTGAAAACGGGGTGCGAAACCCTGCCAACACTGTTAACCGCTTTTACTGTTTGCTTGGAGATTAAAGATGATGCTGTTCAGCAGGCGAAAGGATTCCTGGCAGACTTGGACTTTTACCTCGCTAATCAAACATGCCAGGCATTCCTTGGCTGAACTCACCAGTTTACAAGCCATTCTTTTCTTGGTCTTGGTGTCCTGGGCGAGGTGGACTTTCCCAAACGAGCCCTTTGGCACCAAGCCCGATCCGGGATTTTTGTACGTCAGTTTCCATGGAAAAAGAAGCACATCCATGCCGATTCGGTAGCGCTTGTTCCTGATAGCCATGTCCTTCTGTCAACAAAACACCCGTTGAAATTAGTTCACTCTGGCATTATGAAAGTTGGCAAAGTCTATTACAAAGACATTATGCACATACATTGAACATTTGAGCAGGCAAATTCTTTTTTTAAATTTTTTTATTAGTATTAGGAACACTTGTACCTTTAGTATAGTTAGACCACATATTTAAGTTTTAGGATTCCTATATGTTTAATGTATGCAGCTTCCTGGCAAAGTAAATTCCTTGTCTGTGTAAACTTTCATGGCGAATAAAACCCTTTCTGATTCTGATTCTGATTCATGTAGCCTGCATAATGCTATTGTGGTACACAATCTGACAACTATAGATTCTCTAAAGTCTCACCTTGTTGAGCAACACACCCATCTCCTCAGGCAGGTGCTGCAGCGCATCCAGCTGCATGTCAGAGATTAGATTGACGAAAGACAGCAGGTCCGTCACCGTCCCGTAGCGCACGCCACCGCCGTTACCCTGGCAACTCGACCCTGAATCCATAGTCTCCTCATGCTCATACATCTCTTCCTGGGACATACCCTCGTCAAAAGACTCCCCTGTGTCCTCTTCCTCGGCGTTATAGAGATTCTCCACCGCGTTTATGATGTCCTCTAGGTTCATGTGCACCATCAGGAGTTCTATTCCGGAGTTGTCGTATTTGTAATCCATTTTGATTATTTGCCCGGTTCTAGAAAGCGATACTGGATATTAGTTTCATGACAGAGATTTATCCATTTCGCAACGATTGTTCTTAACATGTTCAATATGCAGGAGTGTTGGACCAACTGACGCGCTGCCTGTCTCCGACTGCAACTACAGCTGTAGTAGGAGGAGCACAGGCAAACGAATTGGATTCCCATGCAAATTAAGGGAATTTCACAACAAGCTGGGAAGCCCCTGAACCGTCCCCCTATTTTCTCCGTATCCAAACATGGAGTTGATAAGCACACGGAACAGTATCCAGTCCTTGCATATGCACAGCCAATGCTATAGCCCATATCACCGGCCTTATGCATACCACACTTCGAAGCATGCGTTGAAAAACTAAGCGATACATCGGTCTTATGCATAACTTCGAAGCATGCGTTAAAAAACTGAGCGATACAGTTCAAGTGATTTAATCCCTGGATTAATACCCTAACCCCGAATAGGATAATAAAATAAGATACAATTTCTGTAGCACTTACCTTGGTCAGTTTATTAATCAGAGGTCCGATCCTGCTCACTAGATTGCGTATGTGAGCATTCAGTAACTGAGCAGACTTGAACTGTAAAGAGAGGAAGTGCAACCACTGTGACGAACGTCAGGGTGTTTCATGAAAGAAATATTTGGTGTTTTTCGTTTTCCTTTTTCCATTGTTTCCCCCGACAAGAGACAGCCCGATTTCTTTCGATCTACGACTTGCAGTTCATCAACTTCCATTGAATCCAAATGTATTTCCCTATATCTCCTTGACTTGGCCCATGCTTACCTGGTCTAGACTGCATTACTTTTCATCCCATTATCGCCTGTCTCTCTCTCTCTCTCTCTGCCAGGTTGCCAGGTCTCTGGGCTGCCAGGTTGAGGCCTGTTTTAGCCACAGAAGCCACATCTCCCTCATTTTCTCTTCCTCTCTATCCATTCTCAGTCTCTGTCTCTGTCTCTGTCTCTGTCTCTGTCTCTGTCTCTGTCTCTGTCTCTCTCTCTCTCTCTCTCTCTCTCTCTCTCTCTCTCTCTCTCTCTCTCTCTCTCTCTCTCTCTCTCTCTCTCTCTCTCTCTCTCTCTCTCTCTCTCTCTCTCTGTCTCTGTCTTTGTCTCTGTCTTTGTCTCTCTCTCACACACACTCTCTCTCTCTGAATATTACGATTTCTCATAATTTGACTCCTCTCTCCTGCCATAGAACATAACAACATGCGCATGCGCTGTTTCCATTAGTCTCCGTGCAACAATGGCAGCCTCCTTCGGTGTGTGCAGGTTACACATGAGTGGAAGGCGAAGCCTGTCAAAGTGCCTTCAAACGTATGATCTACTTGTTCGTAGACAGTTCGGAAAAAATAACGTAGCCGAACAAGCCAAGACATTGAATAAGACAGATGAATTTGGTATGTGTCTCGTTCTGCAAGGGACTGTCCAGTCCATTAGGGTTATGACATGCCTTCTGAGAAAACGCAGCTAGCTTGTTAGCTAACAAGATGAGTTAGCTTAAAAACATTCACATTTATGACGTTTCTTACCACATTAGATAGAAATCTTATAGCACTAACCCGCAAGTTAATGACATTGAGTTTACAGTGATACAAGTTGCGTTGGACTTCTAACGTGACTGCATGGTGCAGCCCCCGAGACTCACAGCTTCCACAGTGTTTATTGACTGTTTGGTTTGGTGAATTCTGTCCTCTACTTTCACAGAACCAAAGGATGGGCTCAAGTCGTTTTATGCGGTCTTGGAAGAGAGACAAGAGCAAGCGGAAAGATCTGTCCTCATTAGCTGTCAAGCCAAAACCAACGAGAAGAAGTTTATGAAGTATCTTTCAAGACATGGACCAATCAACACATGTTTCTTTTATGAAAGCTATGTAAGTTTTAGAATGATTAGCATCAAACAACGTCTGCAATGCCATACTTTCATACAGTATACACGTTGCCTTAAGACATACATCAGTAAACGTTTTATGTTTTTTCGTCTCGTGTTGCTTCGCTCATGGGATGGTATGCTTCAGACACTGTATGTAATTAGGTAAATCATTAAACGTCATCAACGTAGTATACATTTTGTGTTGCTTCTGTGCCCTTCAGAGTACATATGCGGTGGTGGAGTTTGCCAACAAGGAGAGCATCACATCACTTTATGAAGGGACCGCCATCCCCACTATCAATCATGAAGCCATGGTGCCTTTCAAGTCCCGGCTGCTCTCTCTCAAAAGTAACGGCCCAGCAGACCTGTCTGACGGCCAGTCGCTTCCCCAGTACCAGCCCCAGACCACCACCCCCATCAGTGAGCTCATACAGAGGCTATCCAAGGAGGAGAGTGTAAGTGTGGGCAGTTACGGCTGACATGGTATTCATTCCGTGGATCCTTTTGTCCGAAGCAACGTACAAATAGTGCAGATAGATAGCGGGGACAGCATGACAATCAAGGATCATATCAGATGTGCATAGTTCTAACTGTTTGGGAGTACACTTTATCGAGGGGCCGAGCTAGAGCTTTCCCCGGGGAAACTTCATGTTTGGGTTGTTGTCTTTGTCGTGGTCTTCAGATAGACCAGCAGATGCTGTCCTTGACGGCGATGTACCAGCTGACCGAGGAGAACATCTGCCTGCGCTTCCTGGTGTGCTCGCTGCTCCAGGACATCGCCGCCGCCTACTTCCCAGAATGCCTCATCCGGCCGTTCGGCTCGACCGTCAACGGGTTCGGCAAGCTGGGCTGTGACCTGGACATGTTCCTGGATCTGGACCGGATCAGTGGGCGGAACGTGAAGGTGAGGGGCGGCACGCTGCGTCCTCTCTGTCTCCTTTCACCTCCCTCTGGTCGGTGATGTCAAGGCACCAGGATAGGGGACCTGGAAGAGGCGGTACAGCCTAGTGCAGGATGGTGCCTGGCCTTTTCAGCACTACACCGGGGGGAGAAGAGTCAGTACTGTGCAAAAGTCTTAGGCCTCTACATCCCCCCCCCCCCTCCATGAATACTGTTCTGTATTTGTGTGGCAGTCTAAAAGTGCAATGTTGAGAAACATTTTTGTTTAGTCTTTTCATGTATTTCTCAAAGCATTTTTGCTTTATATATATATATATTTTTTTTAAAAATGTTATTTGCACTTAATACTTTTGCACATACTATATTCATATACTGTACACACACACATACACACACAGCGCACACACACACACACACAGGATGTTTACTGAACATACAACTAAGAAATATGAGGTTGTATCTTGTTAAGTCTTATCTTGTTGTTTGCTTTCTTTACAGTCAGTTGTCTTGGTTGTTCTTGAATGCTATGCAACTAAAAGGATAGTAGGATCGTTTTAAGGGCTGTGTAATCTGTTAAACAGATGAAGGTGTTGATGTTTGGCTAGGATGTGTAATAGTGTATCTGACAGATTGCGGTAAATTGTCCCAACTCTGTTTTTTGGTTGCTGATAAGTAAAAAGGAGCATTTGTTTAGTTAAAGTGGGAACTTCTATTCAGTCTAATTGGTTTACTTTGATATGGCGGGAAAAGCCCATTCAGAAGTTTCATCACAGCTCATTGATTAAGCACAGACACACACACACACACGCAGAAGCACACACTGGCCCAGGTGACTGATGCAATCACAACAAATCCTCATGTTTCCTTCCAAGCAGTACAGGTTGAATAGCACACCAACCTAACAACTAACTATGCCAGCTTACTGTACGAGCACGGGAACGGCATTGTAGGTCAACACAGCGGCCTTGTTAAAAAACCACTTCCTTCCTGTTTCCCCAAAATCCCTCCCATCAAATGAAAGCAGATGGCTGCGAAACAGTCAATAAGAAGCCTTGAATTGCATGTATGTGACAGATACATTTTCATTGAAAGTAGCTATTCATTTCTTTGTTCCCAAAGCTACTTGCGGTACAGGGGAGATTTGAACCTGTGACCTCGCGCTTTGCTGTCGAGCACTCTAACCACCGAGCCGCCCCCTTGTGTTTCCCCTCCGTGCCCAGCCGAAAGCAGGCTATTCCCTGGAGTTCCAGTTGAAGAGGGCCAACTCCGAGCGGGCCGTGACCCAGAGCATCCTCTCCGTCATCGGGGAGTGCGTGGACCAGTTTGGGCCGGGCTGCGTGGGGGTGCAGAAGATCCTGAACGCCCGCTGTCCCCTGGTCCGCTTCGCCCACCAGCCCTCGGGCTTCCAGTGTGACCTCACCGCCAACAACAGGTAGGCTGGATGCACGGCGGCTGGATTATCACCTCTTATCTGATATGCTGTCTGTGACCTGGCGCTTATTGATCCTGGATATTCTCATATGCATGTTTGATCAGGCTCACATACAGTAGAGTGGAACATTGAAGACCGCTAGTTAGCTATTTCGATTTTGCATTTGTTTTCGAATGTAGGCTAATACAAAGTTTTTTATTTCATTACAAATGATATCAGTTGAACAATTTGATGGGAAGTTGAATCTTTGAAAGTGTACATGCGTTTCAGAATAGCTTTAGTATTTGGTATGTTTCCCTTTTTTGGGGGGCGTTCAGGGTTCAAAACCTGATGACACTGAATGCTTGGCTTTCGCAGTCTTCAATTCCCCCATTAAATGTTCAGTGTTGCGCCGACGTTCAGCCCCTGCCGTGCACACACGTACTGACACACCTGTTCAGCATTAGACAGCAACCATGTGGGATTGACCCTTTGACGACAGAAAGAACACAGAACGACGAGGACACGAAATGGCAACAGAACTGCTGTTTCTGCCTCACGTAGTTGCGCGGTAGTTTTGTGGTTGTAACCTAAAGACATCTTGGGCCCATTGGCATTTCACAAGCTGAAACTACCGTGAACCGCAGTGAGTTACTAGATGCATACAGCCACACGTGGCCACCGGAGGAGAGAGAACGCGCGAGACAGAGAGAGAGAGGGAGGTTAGCTTGTTTTTATTTCACTTCCCTCTTTCTGCCTCTGAGGGATACTGTGGTCTCAGTTGTCTGAGTGAGGCACACACACACACACACACCACACACACACCTGCAACGTTCAGAAACCAGCGTTTCAAAGAAAGCGGAGGGTAGCCACCAAGCTAGTGTGGGTGGATCGGGGGGGGTTTCACTCGTTGGTCACATAGATGCTTTCCTGTTCAGTCAGCACAACAGGAAGTAAGGGTTTTAAGTGCCTTTTGGATACTATTAAAACCTATACCGTATTTTTCGGACTTTAAGATGCACCGGAGTATAAATCGCATTAGTCCAAAAATGCGTTGTGAAGAGGAAAAAACATATAGAATTCGCACTGGACTATAAGTCGCATTTATTTAGAAATGTATTTCACAAAATCCAAGACCAAGAATAAACATTTAATCTGGAAAGACCAGCCAAACAATGAAAAAAAGTGTGACTAAAAAAATACGGTAGTTTGTTATGAAAAATGACTGAATCCATATGGATAAATTGAAAACATTCATGCAACCAGCCACTTCTGTCAGGTCAGAGATGATCTCAGGCAATTCAAATGTTTTAAGTACATAAATGCACACAGTCCACACACATGCTATTGTACAAATTATACACAATGAATCATATGAACTCTCTTGTGCAATATCAAGGACATGAAGCAGCTATTGGCTGTCGCTTTAATAATGCTGGTAGTGGATGCAGAGTAATGAAGGGCTGTAGTATTGTCGTCCTAGAAAGGTCACAGTCAGGATAAACACTGCCCTCTAGTGATCATAGGGAATACAGCACCGTGAGTTTCTTTTCCTTTTACCCCCCCCTTATCTGCTACGCTCAGTAAAGACTGGCATCTCCTCCAGTACATCTTTAAGAGGAGGCAAATGATGAGGAAGGACATGAATGGACAAAACAATGAATGTAGGAGTTGAGAAAACAATTTCAGGGTTCAAGTTTCGATCTGGAGGTCAGTCCAGGGTAGCTAGGCGGACTTCCTTCTGTCTCGGGGGGGGGGATGTCCTGGAGGAACGGTGAGGGCTTCCCCCAGCAGTATTCCCCTGACCCGTCCGCCGTACACCGCTTTGTCCTCAGGGTGGCGATGAAGAGCTCCGAGCTGCTGTACCTGTACGGGGGGCTAGACCCCCGGGTTCGCCCCCTGGTGTTCAGCGTGCGGTGCTGGGCCCGGGCCCACAGCATCACCAGCAGCATCCCCGGAGCCTGGGTCAGCAACTTCTCCCTGACCGTCATGGTGCTGTTCTTCCTCCAGAGACGCAGCCCCCCCATCCTGCCCACCCTGGAGCACCTCAGAGGCCTGGCAGGTAGGCCCTCTGGTGCTCCCCCCCCTCTCTGGGGACTCTGTGTGTGTGTGTGTGTGTGTGGACGTCTGAACGGGCCGTCTCGACATGTCCATAACGAGGGCACAGGGGATCCCGTTTGTTTGTTTTTTGGGGAGAGAGGAGGACATTGGAAAGAGATGGGGGGGGGGAGGGTATTCTGTGTTTATTTTGGTTTGACGTGTCTGATGAAATTCCTGGGAGGATTCTGATCAAAGTTGTTGGAGGTTAAAGACTTTGGGCAGGGCTGGGGTTGTTTGCCACAGTCCACTGCTGCTGCCTGTGAACCCCCCCTCCCCCTCCCAATCCTCCATTCTCCCCGGCCTCTCCTTGGCTCACAGAGAATAGCCGTCCAAGAGCAATCTATCGTCCTCTTAGACCAGACACTATCACACGTAGTGCTTACAGCACAATAAAGGCCCCATCACTCTGGCAAGAACAGTGCCCCCCCCCCCCCTTTTTCCCTCCCTCCCCAATACGAGAACACACACACACACACCGTTCCACGGGGCATCCATTTGAGACGCCCCTGCCTCAGGTGTGACCCCCCCCCACTCTGACATGGTCAAGGAGGCTGGCACGATGGGCTCTGATGGAGAGCCAAGGACCCCACAGGGACACGCGCTGTCTGGGTCCATGTCCTCTCCCTCTCTGTTTCTCTCTGTCTCTGTCATTACCTCTCTCTCTCTGTCTGTCTGTTTCTCTCTCTCTCCCTCTGTCTGGTTCTCTCTCCCACTGTCTGGTTCTCTCCCTCTCTGTTTCTCCCTCTGTCTCTGTCATTACCTTTCTCTCTGTTTCTCTCTCTCTGTTTCTCTCTCTCTCTGTGTCTTACTGTCTCTGTCGTTATCTCTCTCTGTTAATCTCTTTCCCTCTCTGTCTCTCTCAGTATCTATCTCTCAACCTCTCTAAGCGACGCCATCCATCAGAGTGGTTGATGCGTGTCGTCCGGGCTGCCATTCAGTGTGTCTCTCTCCCCCCCCCCCCCCCTTTCCCTCTCTCCCCCGAGGCCCCGGCGACAGGAGCGTCATCGAGGGGAACGACTGCACGTTCGTCAGCGACGTCGGCAAGGTGCAGCTGCAGAGCAACACGGAGACGCTAGGTGGGTTCGGGTGCCCAGACCGTACGGTTACTGGCCCGTGCGGGCACGCCGCTCCACACGCACACGCACACACACTCTCACCACCGTGTCTTCTCGCAGCAAAGGACTCGAACGTTGTCTTGTTTTCCCCTCTGCTCCCCAGCGACACTGCTGCAGGAGTTCTTCGAGTTCTACGGCAGCTTCGCGTTCAACCGAATGTCTATAGACATCAGGAAGGTAAGACCGCCCCTAGCTAGCCGGCACGAACCGAGACCCCCCCCCCCCCCTCCTCCTTCCCCCGTGCACAGCCCCCCCCCCTCGCCCCCCTCCCCCAAGGCTCCCTACCGGGGGGAGATGAAGTGTGCGTTCTCTGGGATGACGTCAATCCCTCGCCTCCAAACCACAGACGTCAAATAGGAGAGAGTGATTGATGCCCGGCCCCCGCCCCTTTCAGCCCGCTCCACGATAACGGCGTCAGCCCGCTCAGCGCAACAACAACCCACAGAAAAAACGCCCGCGCGCTAATCCAACTCAGACTCTCTCTCTCTCTCTGTTTGTTCGTTTTACGCGTTGGTCTCCCCCCCCCCCCCCCGCGCGCGCGTGCACCCATCTGGGCCTGTCCCGAGCCTGGAGGTGTAGTAAGATCTTGACCCCGGGTCAGGGATGACTTTCGTGGGGGCGGGGGCGTGTAGAACCCGCGTCCCTGGCCTCTGCCTGTAGCCTTTCACCAGCAGGGAATCTGGCGTAAATCATCTTTACTGTGCACTGTGTTTCTCCCTATCTCCCCGTCACTCTGACTGATGTCTTTATGCTGCTCTCTGGCTGATACCCGGTCTAGATCCCTTCCCCTCATTCATTCATCCTGTTTTATAGCCCGGCTTTAAACAAGGCATTGAGCCCTCCCCCCCTCCTCTAAGATTCGGCCCTGACCTGTCTCTCTGAGTCACGTGACAGGGGTGGTATAGGATCCAACTGCGCGACAGGAAAGTACAGTGTAATAGAGGGGCCGGGATGGCCCGCTGTCACGGGGTCACACGGGATTGGTCTGGCGTTGGAAGGGGACCAGAGCAGATTAGGAGAGGGCTGTTTTGGCCATCTCATCGTTCCCCCCCCCCCCCCCTCTCTCTCTCAGTCTAACGGGTGAATCACGCACCTCGTTTTCCAGCAGTGATTCTGTCAGGCTGACAGTTTGATGAATGAGGCACAGTGAATATGTTAACTCACCTCGCGGCTGCTAATGCCAGGATGATGCTTTAAAAGCTCCCTGACAATTTCACTCACACACACCCACACACCCACACACACACACACACACACAAACACTCAAATGACATGCACGCCCAGATATGACAGCAAAGACCTGAGCATACTGGGTTGAATAAGATAGCTTGACCTTTACATGTGTGTGTTTCTGTATGTGTTTCGGTGTGTGTGTTTCGGTGTGTGTGTTTCTGTGCGCGTGTTTCTGTGCGCGTGTCTCTGTGCGTGCGTCCCGCCCAGGGGAAGGAGCAGAACAAGCCCGAGCCGTCGGCGCTCCACATCCAGAACCCATTCGAGCCGACCCTGAACGTGAGCAAGAACGTCAACGCGGCCCAGCTGGGCCGCGTGGTGACCCTCTGTCAGGAGGCGGCCTGGATCCTCCAGCAGCAGGAGTTCGGCGCCCCCCCCGGCCGGGAAGCCAGCCCCGGCGGGGGGCGCGCCCCCTGGGGCCTGGCCGCCCTGCTGCTGCCCTCCAACCAGGCGGCCCGCACCACAGGCCGCCAGAAGAAGAGGATGGAGCCGGCCAGCGCCAGGATCAAGAGCCTGCTGGAGAGTCTGAAAAGCCCGGCTCAGAAGAAGAAGAGCTAGGAGGGGAGAGAGGTGACCAGGCTCTCCACCAGAGGTCGCTGTTCACACCATCCGTCATCGGACCCTTTAGTAGAGTGGTGACAGGCCACAAGCGGCACTCTCGTCCTGGCCCCCCGAGACAGGGCCGAGGCGGTACGGCGGACTCCGCTACGTGACTCTGCGACCGAGCGGTTTCGCGATAAGCAAAGACTCTGTCTCCGTGGCAACGACACCACTGCGCATGTTAGACGTGCTAAAACCGAAAACCTTGCACACACTTATGTCTGTATTTTACTTTGTTTAGTTAGGAAGTAAATGTACATGGCTTGTTGTGTTTTCAAATAAATGCCCTTATACAGGATGGACTTTTAAAACTTCACTGCAAAGCGGGAAAATGATTTTGTGGTGACGTTGATTCAAGTAGGTCGAAAAGACGTCGTCGCCGTGCACTCCAGATGTATACCGTTTTGGGAACGAACCGTTCTCCGCTCCAAAAAGGAGGACGCGACAGAGCTAACGTGTTTCTCCGAAGAATGTTCCGACTCTTCCAGAGCCCCGTGCCGTCGGTCAGCTTGTCTTTGGATGGGGCCTTGTGGTGGGGCTGAGGAACGGACTGACCTTTCCCAAAAAGCTACTGGTTGAGCAAGCACGCTGTGAAACTGTGGACAGGCACATTCCGTTTCAACACAAGCCGCCTAGTAAACAGAGACAGAGGTTTCAACTTGGTTTCCAGAGCTTGCTCGAAATGCCGGAATCCCGATCGTGGCGTCCCTGATCAGTTTTCACTCTCTTCGGGACATTGCATTAGCAACTTAACCCCGAAACACTATATTTCTCCAGGTATTTTTCCAACATTTTAGAGCCATGATAAACAAAATACTATCATCTTCCGTTAGCTTAATTCTTTGGCACTTGTGTGTTCACGAATGAATGTGTACGTGGTCTGGGTGTGTGCTAGCGCGCGTGTGTGTGATGGTGATGGGGAAAGTGTGTGTGTGCGCGTGTCTCTCTCTGAGCCCAGCGTCCCTGGAGGCGGTTCTCCGGGAGCTGGAGTGTGCGGCCCACAGCTGTTTTTCCGCTCGGAGCAGAGCGAGGTCAGGGGGGGTGAGGAGATCAAGTTTTAACGGTTCCTTCCCTCTCCGCCACGGGGGCACGGCAGAGAGCGCAGCCTCATCCCCCCCCCCCCCCCGCCCCGTCGGCCTCACAGATCCACACCACTCTGGCTTTGAACTTCCCCTCCACCCCCCCCCCCCTCTTCCTCTCTCTCCATCTCCCACGCTATGGATAGGTGAAAAGACGATGATGATTTGAAAACGTGGATGAAGGTAAGTGTAGGGTGTTGTGGGTAGTGTAGTCCAGGCCACCTGCGGGGGTTCCTGTGGGAGTTCTCACCCAGAAGTGGTGGTTCCCCAGGGTCGGTGGGGGGGGGGGTGTTTGGCTAATTTGCCATCGCTGACCCCATCCTGAGTGTCTCCGGGTGGCCTCACTACTGGATCTGATTTATCGTCCGGATCGCTCCAAGATGGATGCTCTCTGTCGGACCTCCTGAGGGTCAGGGATACAGGGCTCTGTGGTTGGAGTTTATCTGGGCTTTTTCTTGGCTCCGTCCTCTCTCCTTCAGTCCTTCCGAGCCCGAAAGAATTCTCTGGAAAGGTGGCTCGAGGGTTTGAAAAACATGGGAGGGATTTGTGAGGAGGAAAAGCAAACGAGAAAGAAATAAAAATGGTCTTGGCTTGGATGTTGTGATTTGAAATTCCACGTTTAAACCTGTGTTTTGTAGGCTTTTAACAACCTCTTTAGGGGGATTTTCTTTTTGCTTGGAGATGTAATTTTGCATTTTCAAACCTGGGGGATTTCTGAAATCACCTCTTTGTTTTTATACTTCGGGAAAGCACATTCCGGAGCTTGATGTATTGAAGGGGGCCTTATCAACCGGACCATTTTCACCTACAGTTTTATCAGGCTGTAAGATTTCTGCAGGTAGCTCCCCCACCAGACTTAGTTTACAAACAACAAACACCTGCAGTTTGCCCACTCCCGAGGGAGAGTAATCTCCAACCACTTCCCCTCACAGTTCCACGAATTGTCCTGACGTTCTGCTGGGTCATTACACCGGCTCCCCAGAGTGGGGAAGACAACCTTCCACCCAGGCAGGCCCCCGTAGTGGATTCGAGCGCCGGCCCGACCAGTCAATCCTTCTCCCCGAATCATCAGCGCGTGCAAAGTTGTCCCCGGTGTCTGTGTGCTCCTGTCTCTAATGGGGGGGGGGGGCTTTGGAATGCTGCTGTCGCACGCTCAGGGGTCCCTGGGGTTATCAGAGTGTGTTTCTGCTAGCCGTCAGTTCCTTCTGCGGAGCTGTGGCGGCGAACATACTCAGGGAACCGTGCGAGGAGGTGAGAAAGAGGGAGAGTGGATATTGGAATCTACCGGAATCTGGCAAAAACAAGCAAGCCCAGTCAAACCACGGAACCACCTTTTTTTTAAGGGGGAGGGGACGTGGGGGAGAAAGCACTTGGGAAAACACTGGCGGCCAGCCCAATAACACAAACCATGTTTTCACTGTAAGGGAATGCCCAGGACCTACCGCCACTGTACCAAGCAGGAGTGGCATTGTTTTAAGACGGCCTGAAAACTGGGAAACGCTGCCTAATTGGAAGCCAGCACTGTGTTGGTAATTCAATGGGATGGTTGCTGCCATGGTTCTTCCCACATTCCCTCCTTTCATTTCAGGGAGAAGGGAGATACAGTATGCTGGACGAGCCGGAATGACCTCCATTCAAGACAAGACAGGCCAGGGCAGGCCCCTATTGATACCGTATCTGTATGGTCGTTATTGATAAAACGGCGGGGGAAACTGTGGCCACACAACACACACACACGGCTCCCATTGTAACCAGCATCTCTTTCGGAACAGGACAGGAGTAAGTAACTAGGGAATCCCCACTCTCGGTCAAAGGACTGAATTATGTCTCCTCAACCAATCCTGGCCCGGCGCTCCTTACAGGGGCCCGGGGTGCAGGAAGCGCTTCCGGAAGAAGCGTCGTGGCGGAGAGGAGGAGGAGGAGCTGGGGTACACGGGACGCGGAAAGGCCCTATTGAGGTCAAGGGCTTTGGTTCCCCTGGTCGGTTGGTGTCGCACACCAAAGCCCTGGCGTTTGGAAGACGGGACGCTAAGCCTCGCAGTAAGCCTGTATCCACAGTGGGCCCGGCTCTTAGTAGCTGGCTAGGCCCCTGCCCTAGGAGCTATGAGATCCAGCCAAGGGCTGGATTGGTCCATTGCTTGGCCCATTGTAGAGGGGTGTGTAGGAGGCAGGGTCTGTGGATGCGGAGCTGAGCCTCTGCCAAGCGGATGATGGGTCGCCACCCCCCCCCCCCCCCCCCGGGCAGAACCACTCGTCTTCCCTTTCTCTCTCTCTCTTTCTCCTACAGGGGGCTTAATCTATTGTCGAGACTGCTGCCAGAACTAACCTTATCAGCTGTGTGAGAGGCTGCACGTCTGCCTGGCTCCCTCCTCACACTGGTCAGACCTCGAGACACACACACACACACTCTATCTCTCTCTCTCCCACACACACATACATACAGTCCACTGTGTGCACAGCGAGCTACACTCCGGGTCTACGTTTACAGTGTGGTTGTCTCAAACGCTAACATCTGTGCGCGCCCCCAGAAGCACCTAGCCTGCAGTAGTCGCGGGCCCACTCGTAAGTTATGACATCCTTTCCTGGAAGTCATAAAGGCACAGTTCTGAGGCTCTGTTACTACAATTAGAGTAGCTCCCCTTTTTTTTATTCCTTTATTTTTACAATATTTTCAAGCCGCAGGATTTCATTCCTATTGTAAAAAGGATTGTTAGTCTTGAGGCAGGATTGCTCATGCTGTAGGATCACTGGCTCTTTAGGGTGAGGTCTCGGGGATACATATTTTCCCCCCTTCGTCTCCCGAGGACGATTAATTTCAGATGTCACTTGTAGGTGGCTGTCGAATTCCTGAAATAGTGTTTAGAAAGCTCACTCAGTGTTTTTCTGTAACTCCTTTGGCTGAATCTGTGATCGTGAACAAGAGAGAGTGTGCGTGCAAGCGTGGGTTTATGTGCTTGTGCGCAAGACGGCACGCTATCTGTACAGTGCAGGCAAGGGATTGTTCAAGACAAAAAGTCAAAGAAAGCCTGACATGCTAATTGAACTGATAACGAACGCAAATCTGATCCAAAGCATGAAAAAGTCTTTGGGAGGCTATAATTTGAGTTGGAGTAATTGTATCCCCTGACCATGATCCGGCGCGTGCTGTTCAGATGCCCTTAAAGGGACAGTTCGCTCAAAACACACTGAGCTGTCGGTGTCCTCGCTTGCGGATCAACCTCGTTCATCGGAGAGCGTATACCGTCCACAGCTTTTTGGGGGGCGTCAACGTCTTTTCAACGGACTGTCCCTTTAGTTTTTTCTCTCGTAGGCAGAGAGATGGACGCGAGGACAGATGAACCGCAGCACGATGGTCGGCAGAGTGGACAAGGGTGAGGAGGACTCTGTCTGTCCCGGCTCTTGTCCCTGACTGGGGCTGGGACAAACAGCCTGGGTGTCCCTGTGTCTGTGGAAGCTGGTAGAGACGTAGCTTCACTGTACGCACACACACACACACACAGGCTGATTCTAGGCCATCTGTCAGGCCCGGTAAAGTGAACCTTGGATCAGCTCGGCATGAAAGAGAGAAGGGATGCATACCATACTTCAATCCTTCGGTTGTATTGTTTACTCAGGGGAGTTTATCAACAGGGTTTTTTTTTTCCACAGAGAAAGCGTTTGACTTTGTCATCTTCAGGATAGCGGGGGGGGGACGACAAACACTTCCTGTCAGCTGTCATCCACTTAGTAGGTAGAAGCGGGGGGTTGAGCTATCGAGAAGAGAGCGAAAAGAAGCGTCAAACCTCCTCTGGAGGAATAGTTAATGTGCTGCCTGGTTCCTTTCTTCCCCTTCACTCCTCCCTCCCTCCGTCCTCTCTCTTCTCCACCTCGGGTTTCCCGCAGATCACAGGGAGAAAAAGGGAAAACGGCCCGAAGATGAGAGGCCTCCGCCCCCGTCCCGCCCACCTTCCTCGCCGGGTCCAATTAGAGGTTACCCGGTTCGGCTTGCGTAATCACGGAGCCTAATAAATGGGCCTATCGGCTTCCTGCAAAGGTTCACAGTCTGGTTAATGAAGCAGCTACTGTACCAGCTCCCCGTAGTTGAACACACTGCCTTGTTAAGAGGTGTGGGAGGGGGGTGGGGGGTTGGGTGCACATGTGTTTGGGTGCGTGGGTGCATGGATGCATCTGTGTGTGTGTGTGTGTGTCTGTGTGTGTACCATCGACTGGATCCCAGTGTGCCGCTCATTAGAGAGTGTTACTAGCTGCCCAGGGAGCAGGGAGCCAGGTTGGCTAGACTGGCCTGGGATGTCTGGGTGAGCGGTCAGGCTAGCATCCAGGTCCGGGGTCACATACTCCAAACTGAACTCATCTGCTTGTTGTAGAAAATGATTGGATAGTCTAGTTCCCAAGGCATTTCCTCTGAATGAAGTCTTTTGGCTTTTGCTGTTGTGAAATAGTTGGACTTATTGAGTTGGTTCGGCTTGATTCTCCCTGTAATTTAAACAGCTCTTGTTTTCTCGGACCTCATCAGATTGTTGCAGGACTTCGCTGACGGCGACTAACTTGGACAGTCTCCTCTCTAAGGGCTGGGGATGCTTCCTGGGGGATCAGATGGGTGAGGGCGTGGAGAGCAACCGTCCTTCCCCCGAGCAGAGTCGCCCGGTCACTGTCAGCGAGGTCGAGGGGTCAGCGCCCCCCCCCCCCCCAGGTCCCATAGCAGCAGTCCCTGTTACCCGGCCGGCTGCCCTTCATTACGACCCGCACGGGGGCCAACGCTGTTTGAGTTAACCCCCCCAACCTTCCAGTCCTCCCAGCTGGGAGGAACCATTCCATAGTACCATACCCCCTCCCTGCCTCAGCCTCCTGCCTCCCTCCCCCTCTCCCCCTCTCCGACCCTCCGCTGGAGGGGCGCTGGAAGAGAGCGTTATTGTGTGGGAGCCTCGGACGAGGATGCGGTGTGGTCTGTGTGTTTCCGCTCCGGGTTGAGAGTTCATTAAAGGTCCTGTTTCCAAGTAATGCAGTCCAGTTGGCTCCTTCTTTTCTTGATCCTATCTCTCTCTAGCTTTCTCTCTCTCTCTCTCTCTCTCTCTCTCTCTCTCTCTCTCTCTCTAGCTCTCTCTCTCTCTCTCTCTCTTCTCTCTCTCTCTCTCTCTCTCTCTCTCTCTCTCTCTCTCTCTCTCTCTCTCTCTCTCTCTCCTCTCTCTCTCTCTCTCTCTCTCTCTCTCTCTCTCTCTCTCTCTCTCTCTCTCCTCTCTCTCTCTCTCTCTCGCTCACTCTTCCGTCTGTCTGTCTCTCTCTCTCACACACACACACACACACACACACAGTGCAGTCCAGTGTGCTGTGTTGGAAGCCCAGCAGAGCCCGGGCCTAGCCTAGCTTGGCTAATGGGATTCATTAAGGTAACACGATAGCTCTGTCTGGGAGAATGCAGGCTGGCTGTCTGGGGAGGAAGAGGAGGACATGCTGAAGACTTAAGAGCAGAATGATGTTGATGTTGTTTTCCGTGGCCCAAGCCTTACGTTTAGCAAGCTGCAGACCCCGATGCCGGGAAACGAGAGCTGCTTCGGGGCGTGGCGTGAGCCCCTCGATGCTGCCGTGTTGAGGGGTAGAGTGCTCGTGTTGCTCTGCGTTTTGTCAGGGGGTACGGCTGGAGACGCAGAGTGGAGGCCCAGCGGACCGCGCACGCATGAGTGAGAGCCATCCTGGCTTCGACTTCTGACGACAGCCAACAGAGTGCAGCAAAAGGTCGCTCGAGGGTCCAGCCTCGCACAACACGCCACAATAGCGGCTCTCTCTCTCTGTTTGTTTTCGGGGGAAGATCTCCGTAAATCGGTGGCTGTCCTCCCCG